>NC_043967.1:13006509-13114009 GCF_902148855.1 Sphaeramia orbicularis | reverse complement strand
CAAGAATTTCAACAGAAGCACGAGAGGAAGAAAAACAATGATGAGAGAGCAAAAGGAAGGTTAGTAGGACAATTTCTAAGAAAAAATGGGGTAATTAATCTGTTCTAAAGCAGGTCATTGACATAAGTGATGAGTAATCAGGTCAGTCTTGATCTGGGGGAGTGTCTGTGCCTCATCACAGACTGGTTTGGACTAGAATCACTTTGGGATGCAGTTCTCTATGAGACCTGGGTGTGATGGACCGAAGGTGAAGACAAACTCACAAAATGAAATACATTTTAAAGATGGAGTGGGTATTTTTGCTGTAAAATCCCATTTGAGAAAAGAAAAATAAAACATGCAGTAAATTATAATGTGCATCCAGTCCAAGCTGCTTAGTGCAGTAGATGCTAAACCCCCTTTTAAAATACAAAGTAGAAAGTTCAGTACAAACTTTACACAGCTGCACATCTGAGACAAATCACTTTATCAGGCACTGAAACATTTTAATAAGCCTTTAAAGCACAGGTGTCAAACATGCGGCCCGGGGGCCAAATCTGGCCCTTGGGATGAATTTGTGAAATGCAAAAAGTACACTAAAATGTTAACAATCCTTTAGTTCAGGTTCCACATCAGAACAATTCAGTCTCAAGTAGGCAGGACCAGTAAAATACTATCATAATAACATATAAATAATATCAACTTCAAATGTTTCTCTTTATAAATGTAAGTATTTTCATGTATTTACACTGAAACAAAGTATAATTTTGCCAAAAAAAATGTGAATAACCTGTAATGTCTTAAGAGAAGTAAGTACAATTTTAATAATATTCTGCCTGTTACTCAGTGTTTTGTGTGTTTGTAGATCCACTGTGATCTGTAAGTTATAACGTACATGTGTAAATGATAAACTGAGGCATAATACAGTTAAAATTATACTTATTTTTTTTCAGTTTGTTCATGTTATTCACATCTTTTGCAAGGATAGTTTGTAGATGTAAACCTTTTCATAATGTACATTAACTTTTTTTGCTCTAAAACATTGAGAAAAGTTTGGAGTTGACATTATTTATATATTATTATGTTATTATTTTACTGGTTCAGCCTATTTCAGATTAAATTTAGCTGAATCTGGCCTGGCCCTTGAACTAAAATGAGTTTGACACCCCTGCTTTAAAGGGTTTATTCAATATTTAGAAATGGCATTGTATGAGATAAGTTGACTGCAATTACAATAAAAGGTTTCCACTTGTTGGTGATGTGTGTTATCTGCGGGCATTTGTGGTAAGAAAATGAATTACTTTATAAAGTCACAAAAAAGCAGAAATGAAAGTCTATACTACTGCTTCCGGTCCAACAAGCATTCTTCTAAACCAAACATGATAAGTGAATAACTAAACTATTAACTGTAAAGTTGGAATCAAATATTTTTACCTCTTTATTCTTGATATTTCAAGTGTAACTGGAACTCAGTATGTAATCATGGCACCTGGTCAAAGGTGATTACTGATGTGTATAAATAGGAATAAAAAAAATGATTTCAAGTTTTTGGGCAATGGTTGCATGAGTGCATTTTAAAAACGCTGATGGGGCATGAGAATGCACTTGGCACTTCCTAATGACCTCAAAACCAACTCTGTAACCACACTGAGCTATTATAAATTATAGGGTCATCTTCTGAAAGTACTAAAATACTCCCAAAAAAGTGGACACAATCCCATTGTTACAACATCCTCAGCACAGTGAGACCAGAACCACTCGACTCTATTTGGCCCCATTTGACTCTTGTCCAGTTTAATTTCCCCTGAGTAATCCCACAAGAAAGAGGGAAACTTTCATATTCAAAACTGCTCTAGGGGAAATTGAAAAGATGAAAATATTGTGGTTGTCTGAAACACTAATGATTATTATGCTAAATTTCTGAACCACTAAATTCTATTTTTTTTAGGTCTACTAATACAAGGAGTCAAAGCAGCGGAAAATTATTAGTAAAAGAACAGGTGAAGCAAGGAAAAATGTATGAATGTTGGATAGAAAAAGAGTATAGGCTATCCTTTTAAAAGTGCTTTAAATAGTTTTTTAACACTATAAATCATTAATCAGCTGTTATGAGAGTTTAGAAAAGAAGGACCATAGTAATTGTGTGAGTTGATGAGAAATAATGGTTAGAAAATTGAAGTTCTAAACCAGGGGTGTCAAACATACGGCCCGGGGGCCAAAACCGGCCCGCCAAAGGTTCCAGTCTGGCCCACGGGATGAATTTGCAAAGACCAAAAATTACACATAAGATATTAACAATCAAGGATGTCGAACTCGTTTTAGTTCAGGTTCCACATACAGAACAATGTGATCTCAACTAAAATAATAGCATAATAACCTACAAATAATGACGCCAAATTTTCTTAGTTTAATGTGAAAAACATAATATTACATTACACCTGTAAATAAAGACAACTCCAAATTTTTCTCTTGGTTTTAGTTTAAAACTTACATTAAATTATGAAAATATTATTTACAAACTATCCTTTAACAATAAAATGTGACAAACCTGAAATTTTGAAAGTGAAATTTTAACATTATTCTTCCGATTTTTAAATATTTTGTGCCTTTGTAGATCCAATCTGTAATATGCACTTATAAATGGTAAGCTGAGGTTTAAAATTGTTAAAATCGCACTTATTTTTCTCGAGAAATTTCAGTTTTTTCAAGTTATTCATATCATTTTTGTTTGGATAGTTTGTAAATGTACATATTTTCATAATTTAATTTTGATTGCACCAGAACAAAGAGAAAAATTTGGAGTTGCCATTATTTACAAGTTATTATACTATTGTTTTATTGGTCCGGCCCACTTGAGATTAATTTGGGCTTAATGTGGCCCCTGAACTAAAATGACTTTGACACCCCTGTTCTAAACAGTTCTAAACTGAGTAAACTTTTGAAGATTAGCATGCTAACAGCTAGTGCACTTGCTAAATGGACATTTTTTAGCCATGTGAAGCTGGTAAAATACTGTTATAATTTGGGTAATGACAACAGGTACAACATATTTTAAAAGTTTAAAGAGTGTTTTATGCAATATGAGTATAATTTGACTTATATGGACCAGGTTTATTATTGTTAGCAGTGCTTTGTAAGTCAAACATAGAGCTCTACTCTTGTATATTAATAGAGCGCCCAACCCCTTCCCATGTCTTCGATGGGACCAGTCCATGACAAGAGACAAATAATTTTTTGATCCCATTTGATTGATATTTCTCAATTCAAAACATTATTTTGCACGTCAAGAAAGTCACAATTTCTGGTAAACATAATAAAGTAACATCTGGTTTAGTGTCATTAAACGCGGTACGTGTCATCAACAAAAATACGAGGGCTGTTCAATAAGTTCATGGCCTCACCCAGAACAGAACAACACAGACTGATAATTTATATTTTATTTTTCAACATAATCTCCATTTACAGCAATGCACTTGGTCCATCGATGTTCAAGCATCACTATCCCATCACGAAAGAATGTAACATCCTGTATTATAACAACCAGTATTTCTGGGTGAGGCCATGAACTTATTGAACAGCCCTCGTAGTTGTTACTTTATTTGAGTGGCAGGTGAAAAAATGTTAAAAGAGGTGATAATCACTTCCAGTCTGGTCATGTAGAAGCTGTACAGACATCCACAGTGACTCAAAACAGAGAAAAAGACAATTATAACAGTCCCTTTATGAGTTATGAGCTTCTGATGTGCGGACAGACAGGAGGACAGACAGTTCTATCCAAGTGAGTCACAGGGACACACTGGCAAATGATCTGGTAAAGGTGACAAATAACACACATGTAAATGATGGGAGAAGTCAAACAGGATTTAAAAAATGACTTGTATCTTACCATTGACTGTAAAGCGATGTTAATTTGAAATGAGGTCCCATCAGGTGCAACCAGAGACAGCAGGACTGGACTTCAGCTCTAGAATTATTATGATATACGTACTTACACAGTGAATTAATGAAGAAAGATTAAAACTTAAACTAAACCTCTAAAATAATCTGTTTTTCGTGACATTGTTTTATCTTGATCTTATGACATTATGACTTTATCGCATCTTTTACATCAACTTGCCTTGTGACTCACATTTTTCTCATTTTGTCGCATCATTGATATCATATTGTCGTAAAATTGTTGGTGAAGTCATCGTCCATAAACTCTTCCAAAGACCACTTGTCTTCTGTTTTAATTCAGTGATTCAATTTCACATATCATATTATTACTGCATGTTTTCCTCTGCCAATTGCACAATTTGCGCGCTGACACTGATTTTGAACAACAGTGTTAAATGATAGAACTTAGATGTAAATGAATGATGTCTTGACACTTTGTAGTTCCTTTTGTAAGTTATAAATTGGGGTCATTCATTCAGTCTAACCCTCCGACTGACAAAAGGACATTTAGCAGCATTAACCATACTTGAACTGATTCATGAAACTGGTAGTAATAGATAGATAGATAGATAGATAGATAGATAGATAGATAGATAGATAGATAGATAGATAGATAGATAGATAGATAGATAGATAGATAGATAGATAGATAGATAGATAGATAGATAGATAGATAGATAGATAGATAGATAGATAGATAGAAAGAAATATCAGTTATAGACAATTGTTATAGATAAACTGTTTTAGTAAGTATTTATTAATGATTTGTGTTTACAACCTAATCAATAATCTAAGTGTAAGCTATTTAGAAATTCTTTTAAAGGGTTAATGTAATGTTTTATATGTTGGACCTTGTCCATGTCATTGTATTTCAAATAAAACAAAAGTGATACTTTCTAGGACACAGGTGTTAAACATGCGGCCCGGGGCCAAATCCGGCCCGCCAAAGGGTCCAATCCTGGGATGAAGTTATGAAATACAAAAATTATCTTTTAGTTCAGGTTCCACATTCAGACCAATTTAATCTCAGATGGGTCGGATCAGTAAAATACTATCAGAATAACCTATAAATACTCACAACTACAAATTTTTCCCTTTGTAAATATAAACATTTTCATGTCATTTTACTGTATTTACACTAAAACAAACTAACATGTCACAAATACACAAATCACCTCAACAAATACAAGCATTCTGAAATGCCTGAAGTGTAATTTTAACAATATTCTGCCTGTTATTAAATGCTTTGAGTGTTTGTTGATTCACTGTGATCTGTACATTGTAATTTACATGTTTAAATGATAAACTGAGACATAATATTGTTAAATTTGCACTTAGTTTTCTTAAGAAATTTCAGTTTGTTCATGTTATTCACATTGTTTTAAAGGATAGTTGGCAGATGTGAACATTTTCGTCGCATAATTTTACTTTTTTTTGCTCTAAAACACAGAGGAAAGTTTGGAGTTGACATTATTTATATATTATTATGTTCTTATTTCACTGGTCCAGCCCACTGCAGATCAAATTTGGTTTAATGTGGCCCCTGAACTAAAATGAGTTTGACACCCCTGTTCTAGGATCACACTCCACAGATAACTGTAAAAAGGAAGAAGCTGTGTGAAACATCTTGGATACTGACATTTTAGGTTTTTTAAATCACAGAAATATTTCATTACACAGACACAAAAGACTGATAAGGGAAACAAAGAATAAAGATTATGTGTCACCAGTTGCCTACCAGTGTGGACCAATTCAACCAATTCATCTTTGTGGGTTTGTTCAAATCACCCATTTCATATCCATTTAAGTCACTCATTTATTTATCTGTAACTCAGTGACAAAAAGGCTGAAATAAAAACAAAATTAAAAATATACTTCTAGCTTTAAGTGAGGAGTTTGTTTAAAAAAAAAAAAAAGAAGTAGAACGGTAGATACCAATATTAATTATCTGTCATAAGTGTTGAAAATAACAAGTGAAAATGAATGGACACTGTAACAAGGGGGGTTGTCTGATAGTTTTGTTATTACAAAGGATGTGAACGTAATCACCTTTACACCTATTGTCCTTTTGACCCCTGATTCCCTGGAAACTGGAATTGCTTCTGGCTCATTGTGTCTGTTTTCCAGTTTAACGTTCTGCTATGGTTTGGGAAGAGGGTAACATAGTGCCAATACAGAGGAATGTTATTGTTAAAAGGTGCGTTCACCATTATTCTCTGCAACGTCATATCCTTTTTCTGTGAGGTTTCTTCACTTTGCTGATTTGAACAATCACATAAGGGAAGGAAGAGTTCCCTAATCCACAAATAGAAAATAGTAATTTATTGCTCTTTAATGGCATAAACTGATTAATAATTCCAATGAAACACTTGCTAAATTATAACATTTCTCACATTCTACCTCATCTTTGTAGAAATTAATCAGCTTTTTGAGGCTATTTGTAAAAAAAAATCCATGGTTAATTAGTCATCAAACCTGCCCGGATGCTTTGGGATGGTATTGGGAAATCCCGTCGCTCTGAAGAATATAAAAATGACGGCTGAGGCCATCTCCAACACAAGTCAACTCCTACTACAATCGACGGCCCCACACTCTCCCAGGGATTACCGGCAGCTGTCATGGGCTCTAAACTCAGTAAGTGGTTTCCTGTCTTTCTTCCTCTTTCTTTCTTTCCCTCCTTCCTTCATTCATTCACCCATGCACTGCCTCCTTTACACAGACTGGCCTTGGCTCTGTGTGTTGATGCTGTGGACTCTGGTTCTGCGTGTCCCCGGGGCTCCGCTTGAACAGATGCCCACCGACGGACCCACAGGTGACCCCTCAGGTGAAGGGGAAGAGGTGGGGGGCTCCTCGGACCTTCTGAGCGAATCCAGGGATTTGAAACTGATCCTGGATGCCACTGATCTTCACAAGGATGAGGTGAGTTTGATGAGATTTCCTTAGTGAGGGGAGGCCGGGTTGGTTAGAACCCTTTCTACTTCAGCACCTGCAGCTGATGTAATTCTGGAGCTACAGATCTTAAAATTTTAGACAAAGTAGGAAGCAACAAATGGTTCCGATTCAACTTCTGAAATAATATCACAGAACGTACGAGGTAAAGTCATGGTGTTGGAACGCATAAAAGTAGAAGTATTTATGGTTAATAAAAACTATAACTTCTGTTATTTTGACAGATAATATGAATAGAATTTTAGTGACAATTGTAAAACGTATACAAATATATGAAAATGTTGACATGTTTTGCTATATGCACATGTTATATGTACCAGCACATCACTGCTTTACTTATAATATTTTGACATATTACCTTTATCATTAATCTGCAGTGTGTGTCTGTTTGATTAGGCTCTAAAATAAATAAATAAATAAATAAAAAACAATAAAAAAAAAAAAACAACCAAAGACAAAGGTTGCAAAACTTTTTAGGAATATGATACAACCTACCTTGACTGTGTTTACATGCACATCAGGTGGAAATTATTGGGTATTACAGTTGCTCCATTCAAGTATAATAATAAGTAGCAGGAAAGAAATGATCAAAACAACAAAAATGAAAAATAAATAAATATAAATAAAAATCTCTCTCTCTCTCTCTCTCTCTCTCTCTCTCTCTCTCTCTCTCTCTCTCTCTCTCTCTCTCTCTCTCTCTCTCTCTCTCTCTCTCTCTCTCTCTCTCTCTCTCTCTCTCTCTCTCCTCTCTCTCTCTCTCTCTCTCTCTCTCTCTCTCTCTCTCTCTCTCTCTCTCTCTCTCTCTCTCTCTCTCTCTCTCTCTCTGTGTATATATATCACATGTTTTTTTCTTTAATTCCCTCTCTATGTCAGTACCATATCCTGAATACAACCCTATCCCAGTTCTGACAAACCTGACAGATGTAAAGCTTTATCTGCCATAAACCAAAGTGAAATATCTACTGAAATAAATGTTCATCTTAAGCTGTAAACCTGTAATGAGTAACAAGGATACTAGTATTATAATGTAAACAGGGAAGTGAGAAGGCAGATTTGTTTGTATGTCATAACTTGTGTGCATGTAAACACAGTCACTGGTTAACTGCTAAGTTAGTTTGAGGTTTGAGGTTAAAAACTGAAACACTGCATTTGGTCTGAGAAATTACTTTCATTCAATCAACCAATCTGAAAATTTTAAACCCATAAAGACTCCAGTTCCCAAATGATATTTTCTGTCTATTTAACCTTTCTTAAGTGATTCATCACCATTTATTATAATATTTTCCCCTGCATTTTTTCCAGTGAAAATCAAGTATATTCCTATATTTAATTCAATGATCATGTAGATGTACATAAAAGCTAAGAAAAAAGTTGTGGTTTTTTATAACAGAAACAGAAAAATTATGAAAAAAAAGGACTTTTTCAGCAAAGATATTAATAACTGAGTGTAAAACTAAGTGTTTCCATCCACTGTCATTGATCCAACTCCATGGGTTTTACTGGGGAATCAATGTTGTAGAAGATGATGGTGTTTCCACTTTCACTATGGAGCTTCTGAACGTCCAAATGATGATCATGAAAAAATGACAAACTGTATTTTACACCAATTATTTACATGTATTGATAGGGTTAATGGATCAGAAGTTACTAATATTTTAGATGAGTAGATACTTTTGGTCAGGGGTGGATGTTTGGGTCTTTATGGGTTAAACAAAGTCTGTTCTTGGGGAGAAAATTTACCCTATTTTGTTTCTGCTTAATCTGTTTCACATTCTCCATGTGGGATCATGGAGAACTGGGTACAGTGTCCCCTCATGTCACAGCCGTACCCTTACTTTTAATCTAGAGGAGGTCCACATTCAAAGCAAACTGCATTTGTGATCTCCTTTATCTCCTTTCTTTCACTTTCAGTTTAAAAAAGAGTTCTTAGGTGTGATGCAGTATCATCTTCTGGACAACTACAGAATCTCATCACTTCCTCAAAACTGCCCTAGGTCCAACTTCAGCATGGTAGGCTAACTGTCTGTGTCCGTGACTAAATCCAGTGCATTGAGGACTCTTCAGATGTT
Source organism: Sphaeramia orbicularis (assembly GCF_902148855.1). Classification (NCBI taxonomy): domain Eukaryota; kingdom Metazoa; phylum Chordata; class Actinopteri; order Kurtiformes; family Apogonidae; genus Sphaeramia; species Sphaeramia orbicularis. Next base: position 13,105,076 of record NC_043967.1, on the reverse strand, counting down.
TGATGTGCACTTTGTTCTTCTTCTGTCCAGGAGGATTGTCTCCTCAGGCTGGTTGATGGCTTGCGTGTTTACAGAGTTCTCCTCAAACATGTGGAGAAGGAGTACCCAAGCAGCTCCGTCCTGTCCAGGGTCAAAGTGTCCATCAACCCTTTGATTGAGAAGGTCACAGAAAAGGTGGGCTTCACATACTCTGTGGTTAAACTAACCTGAGCTGTTTGTAGGAGACTGTCTGATTATCTTTACTATATTTGCTCAAATGTCATATAAGGGGAACATAACTTAAACATGGTTTAAATCACATGGCCTCAGTTTTACACAGATGGACTTAAAGGTTGGTGTTTGGACCCAGATCAGGGTTGTCCAACTCATTTTCTTTGAGGGACCACATTTGGCTCAATTTCATCTCCAGTGGGCCGAACTAGTAAAATAATACCATAAGAGCCTATAAATAATGACAAGTCCAAAATTCTCTCTTTGTTATACTGAAAAAACAAAACAAAACATTCAGTTATGAAAATATATACATTTACAAACTATCAGCATAAAAAAAGATGTGAATAACCTGAAAAAAATGAATTTTTTAAAGAAAAATAAGTGCAATTTGAACAATATTATACCCTAATTTATCATGTGCATTACGGAATAGACAGGCAGAATATTCTTAAAATTACACTCAATTTTCTTTAGACATTTCAGGTTATTCACAATTTACTGTGAAAGGATAATTTGTTAATGTACATATTTTCATAAATTCACAAATTTGGAGTTGTCATTATTTATTGGTAATTATGCTGTTATTTTACTTGGGATCACTATTTGTCTGTATGTGGAACCTGAACTAAAACAAGTTCAACACTCTAGACTGTTAATATCTTCAGTGAAATTTTTACACTTTGCAAATTCATCCCAGAGGCCGGATTGGTACCTTTGGTGGGCCGGTTTTGGCCCACGGGCTGTATGTTTGACACCCCTGACCTAGATGGACCATAATGTTGAAATATAAACATCAAAACTTAAACTGTTTTTTCCAACTGTCCTTTTTCCACAAAGTTTTTTGAAGCCCCCTCATATACGAGTTCTCTTTTTTTATTCCTTGTTCCTCCCGTCATTGGCATAAGTTTTATTTAGACATTGGTGCTTATTATTAACATGAAGTGAACTGTCAACATTTTCCCGTATTCTGCTTGTGAATATTATCCACCAAATTCTGTGTAAGTTTAGGATAGAAATTATTTTATGTAAAGAAAATACCTATTTCAGGCACCAGGAAGTTACAGTGAAATAGAAATATATAGAGGAACATGAGGTTTTAAGGGAACTACATTATTTTGATTGTTGCATATCGTTAGCCTCATAGCATAATTGCCTTTTTAAGAAGGGGGAGCCAGAGGATGTGCTCCAACCACAGGGGGATCACACTCCTCAGCCTCCCGGGGAAAGTCTATTCCAGGGTACTGGAGAGGAGGGTCTGACCGATAGTCGAACCTCAGATCCAGGAGGAACAATGCGGTTTTCGTCCTGGTTGCGGAACACTGGACCAGCTCTATACTCTCCATCGGGTGCTTGAGGGTTCATGGGAGTTCGCCCAACCCATTTGGAGAAGGTGTTTGACCGTGTCCCTCATGATAGCCTGTGGGGAGTTCTTTGGGAGTATGGGGTCTGGGGCCCTTTGCTAAGGGCAGTCTGGTCCTTGTATGACCAAAGCAGGAGTCTGGTTTGCATTGCCGGCAGTAAGTCAGACCTGTTCCGGGTGCATGTTGGACTCCGGCAGGGCTGCCCTTTGTCACCGGTTCTGTTCATAATTTTTATGGACAGAATTTCTAGGCGCAGCCAGGGGCCGGAGGGGGTCTGGTTTGGGGACTACAGGATTTCATCTCTGCTTTTTGCGGATAATGTTGTCCTGTTGGCCTCATCAAACCTGGACCTTCAGCGTGGCCTGGGGCGGTTTGCAGCAGAGTGTGAAGCGAGTGGGATGAGGGTCAGCACCTGCAAATCTGAGACCATAGTTCTCAACTGGAAACAGCTGGTCTGCCCTCTCCGGGTCGGTGGGGGGTCCTTGCCCCAAGTGGAGGAGTTTTAGTATCTTGGGGTCTTGTTCACGAGTGAGGGAAGGATGGAGCGTGAGATTGACAGACGGATCGGTGCAGCGTCTGCAGTGATGCGGACATTGTATCGGTCAGTTGTGGTGAAGAAGGAGCTGAGCCGAAAGGTGAAGCTCTCGATTTACTGGTCAATCTACGTTCCTACCCTCACCTATGGTCATGAACTTTGGGTCATGACCAAAAGGACAAGATCCCGGATACAAGGGGCCGAAATGAGATTCCTCCATAGGGTGGCTGGGCGCACCCTTAAGGATAGGGGGAGTAGCTCAGTCACCAGGGAGGAGCTCGGAGTAGAGCCGCTGCTCCTCCACATCCAGAGGGGTCAGCTGAGGTGGCTTAGGCATCTGTTTCGGATGCCTCCTGGACGCCTCCCTGGGGAGGTGTTCCGGGCATGTCCCGCTGGAAGGAGACCTTGGGGAAGACCTAGGACACGCTGGAGAGATTATGTCTCTCGGCTGGCCTGGGAACGCCTCTGGGTCCCCCCAGAAGAGCTAGAGGAGGAGTCTGGGGAGAGGGAAGTCTGGGCATCCCTGCTTTGACTGTTGCCTCTGTGACCTAGCCCCAGATAAACCGTAGTAAATGGATGGATGGATGGATGGATGGATGGATGGATGGATGGATGGATGGATGGATGGATGGATGGATTGATTCAACATGTCCCAATACTTTTGTCCATATAGTGTATGACTTATGCTATGAGGCTAATGATATGTGACTAACCTTATTACACATAAAAGTCTTGTGTCTCTTTTCTTTTTTGCTATTCCATATATATCTAAGCTTATGCTTGTTGTGAAAGACTTTGAATGTCTGCCCAAGTTAAATCCTACTTTATCCTGCAGATGAAGAGACCGGACAGGGCCACCATGCTCACCAGCAGCCAGGAGGAGCAGCTGTTGAAGGAGTTGAACAACCTTGACAGTTTCCACAGAAAGATGGTGGCACACAACATCCTGCGCAAACTCCACCAGTTCCTGCGCAGCGCACAGCTCAGCATCAGGAAAAAGGAGATGGCTAAAGGGTATTTGCTCGGAACAGTGACGTCAGTTAGTATCCCTAATATGAATTGATGAATGATAATGATGTGGCAGTTGTGAAAGAAAATCTCCATCACTTAAATTGGATATTGACAATGATTTATTTAGAAACATATTTGCTTTTAAGGGGAAACCAGTGTCTGGTGCCAAGCACAAGTGTTAGTGGGTTTAACAAATGTTATGTATGCTTTGTTTATCTGCAGACTTGAACACCCACTACTTAAAGTTATTTTATCTATTTATACTTGAATAAATTATTTATTTGTCATGATAAAGTTATGGTTCATGAATCTGTACACGTTACTGCTCAACATTTCTATCTGTTGACAGCATTGTTAGCAATCTGTTTTGTTAGTAATATTTATTTACAAAGGTTGTAATTTATTTTGCTGTTAATAGTGATGTGTTCTAAAAGGACATTCCCAATGAGACTTGAAATAATAAAATAAAGACAGTCATCACAAAAATAAAAATGTAGTTTCCTTTTTCCACATCTTACAACACTTGCATTCATTGCGGAACTGCTTTTCAAAGTCTGAGTTGCTGGAAAACTGAATCATTTGCATGTGTTCTATGGTAGAGAGGGCAAAATGTCAAATTCATGTGTTAATCTTTTTTGTACATCTTTTTTCAAATGTTTATTAATAATATTAATAACTAATAATAATAAACTAATAAATAATAACACACTAATAAAAATAATAAACTAATAATATTATCTTATTTTATGTTTCTAACTCCTTCACCAGTCATATTTCCATATAACACTGACTGGTGTAAAGTATTTATCTGGTTATTTTGACAGACATCAACACCTGATTTCTTTTTGTAAATTAAGACAACATGAGTGACATTTCTGTACGAGTTTATTGACAGAAAAATTAAATTACAAATAAAAGAAGAAAAACATGGAATGAGTGACACATATTCCAAATAAGAGTAAACTGTTCAACTGATATTTTCAGGGGGACAGCATGGATTCCATCTCTTTAATCCCAGACTTTTCCCTACATGCATGTTCTGTGTAAGTAACACAGCCATAAATAAACAACATGGCCACAGGTAACAGACATGTTGTACGACTGTATGATTTCTATAGAGGAGTGAAGGCAGGTCCTAGACGTCTGACTTGAGGTGGATCACATGGTTTTGACGAGACGAAGGGAGACAGAGATGTTCATCAGCCCCAGAGCAAACTGGAAAATAAATACAGAAATGCAGATTATTAGTTATATTTAAAAAAAAAAAAAAAAAAAAGTTACTACCAGTATATTTTTAAGCCTTCCTCGCCTACATATTACACACACACACACACACACTTACAGGTTTTGCTTGCAACCTTGTCTACATATAATTATTACCTCCGCCAAGGAGGTTATGTTTTTGCCAGGGTTTGTTTGTTTGTCTGTCTGTTTGTTTGTCTGTCTGTTAGTGTGCAACATAACTCAAAAAGTTATGGACAGATTTGGATGAAATTTTCAGGGTTTGTTGGAAATGGGATAAGGAAGAAATGATTAAATTTTGGTGGTGATCGGGGGTGGGGGGGCCCACAGGGGGGGCCACTGATCAGCCTTGGCGGAGGTCTGCGCTCTCCGAGTGCTTCTAGTTGACACTGTGGTCATAAATTCATAATACACTCCTGAAACTTCAGCGTGTGATGTTTTACTGAATAAAAGCCGAGTACTTTTCGTGAACTACAGAGCTGAATATTTTGATGCATCTTTTGGCATAGATTAATGATTCCAGACCTTTATTTGTCCCTGAGGGGCAATTGTTTCAGCCACAACCGCAATTACAGCAACAATAATTTGAACACAACAAACAGCAATGATGCAACAAAGTGAGACACAAGACGCCAACCACATAAAAACTGGTGGTGCATAAAGCAATATACTTAAATCAGTGGTTCTTAACCTTGTTGGCGGTACTGAACCCCACCAGTTTCATATGCGCATTCACCGAACCCTTCTTTATTAAAAAATACAATATGATTTTTTTCAAATTCAAGACACAGGCATATGTTTTACTGGTGCACAAAATGAACCGTGCATTAACCTTTTCACAAAGACATGACCTTTTTTAATACAACCACACTGAAATGGTTTTAATTTTTAACCTTATGTATTCCAATAATGAACTTATTGTATTTATGCTATTTATCATTTTTAACATTTTAACACACACCCATCACCTAATGTCCATCAGGCTACAATAATAATGAATATTTACTGCAAATCAGTGTGACTTCTGCTGTTGTGTACATGTATGTGTAGGCCGTCAGGTCAACCTGGTTTTCGTTTCATCTCGCTCCGAAATTTTGACATAAAAAAAAAGATAATTGCATATAGTGTATCAAAAAAAAAGTTCTCGTTATACTCCTTCAGTATTTTTGTGATCGTTGTTTTATTACGGCACTAGCTCGGCTTTAGCGTAATACGATTTCTCCATCCGCGACGGTGCGTTGGTTGTCACATGATTGTAACTGACCAGTGCGGTGACCGAAAAATGTAAACAAACGCTACACATGGCTGCCTCTGTGGTTAACAGGAAGTAGCAAAAATCATAACAACGATGTGGAAAACACTCAAATAATTCATCGTCAGACAAGTGGAAGAGATTATAAACACTTCCGGATGTGTTGTAGTGCTATAAGCAACAACAACACACCACGTATATTGGATGTCAATCAGAGAAAGAGTCTCCGAAGCCGTTTGTTTACATACACGGACCTAGCCCGACACACACCCGACTAATGAGTCGAGTGTATGTCTTGACCTCCGCCGAACCCCTGAGACTGACTCACTGAACCCCTAGGGTTCGATCGAACCCAGGTTAAGAACCACTGACTTAAATAAAATGTAAACTACTGGTAATGCTACAATTTAACAAGAGGTAATGAAGCTGTTTCCGTGTTTGTTGCCGCTGCAGCCATAATGCGGCCGTATGGAGCTCCGCTTCCCACAATGCACATCATGACAAATTTCCAAAGATGCCTGAGTGACCTAAAGGCTCTGTCTGTAAACACAAGGATTGTTTATGGTGGAGTACACTTCGAAATTGTTCACCGTGAGGGAAGAGACTCAGGTGTGTAATCATGGAAAGACTTATGGATTTGTGATACTTAGGCTATGAGTCGGGATTTAAACAGATTTGATGAAAAATTGGTGACGAAAGTCATATGCAGCTTTAAATGCAGTGCAGAGAGTGAGTGCTGTTGGACAGGGGTGTTAGAAAATATCGTTTTTGCAATATATCACGATATTTCATGTCACAATGCTGTATTGATATTAAAAAGTACTGTATCGATATTTTTAGTTATTTAACCAAATGCAGATATTACAGAGGTTAATTTTTATTTTTTGGTTTTCTTTGTTGTTTATATCTTATTTATTATTATTTAACACTGTTTTATTAAATAATGGTTATTTGAAGCATCCTAAAAGCACTTTTTACTGTCTGAGAGGCAGATGGTAGTTCCTTTGGAAACTAGGAGGATTAGAAAAATTTTGTGATACAACATTAGATCTTGTTCTGATCAAATAAAAATGTGTATAGTATTTGTACATATTTCTGGTGTGATTCAATTCTTCCAGGAAATAATCCTTAAAAAAAAGCAAACAAAAAATTGCCTTTTTAACAGTATCATGATATATCGTGATATATTGTATCGTGATCCTAGTACTGTGATTTGTATCGTATCGCCAGATTCTTGCTGATACACAGCCCTACTGTTGGACATGATGCATTTTGCCTTTTTGACACCTGGTTATTGGCATATTCTGTAATAGGGCTGCAACGACTAGTTGACGGCAAAATGAGTCGATGGCTTATTTAGTAGCCGATGAGTCGTTAGTGACGTCATTGCGTGTATCCTACAGCATGCAATCCCGCGCTAAACAATGTTTCACCATAACCAGCTGAAGTAGCTCAAAGTGAGAGATGTCACTTTTATCAAATCTTTGCTGCACTGACAGCACATGTGAACTAATGACCAGGAGCACTGCAGAGGAAACACATGGAAGATTTAGACGCATCTCATAAGATAATTTGCTCCCGTGCTAGTAGCAAGTCTATTACTGTATGTGTGTGTGGGAAGGATCATGACAGTTAAAGAGTAATGTTGTCATTTTGTCTGACCATTTCATGATCAAATTTATGCAGTGTTAAGAATGGTATGGGAGACATGGACAGGCTTTTGCTGAAAAAGCAGACATGTATACTGTATTGTTGTGACTGTGCAGTAATTGTTCTGTTAATGTTACTGTTTGAAAGTTCAACAGTTACTGACTGAGTGTGTACAGGGCTATGATAGACAGGTGAGTGGATGAGAAAGGTATGGGGGCGGAGCCAGTGAGCCGGTGTGTGTGAAAGAGGTGAGAGCAGGAAAACCGAGGGCGGATGAGTGAGACAGAAACGGCACTAAAGTTCCCCATTCATTTTTCTGTTTTATCACCGTGGTTACAGCGGGCACTAACCAATACTGTTCCTCCAATAAAGCGACCACTGTGGAATAAACCCTCTTCTACAGGGTGACACAAAAAAACGGGAACTTTTTAACAATCCAATAAAACCAAGAGTGATGGAAGAAAAATATTTTATTCATAGTAATTGAAACCTTAAAACATGCCATTTAAGAAACAATGATGGAATTTTCATTTTTTAAAAATTACTTCCTGTAGATGGCGTCCTCCTGTACGAATGCATTCTTGAAATCTGCTGTTGAGATTCCTCATTGACCGCTGCAACATCTCAGCTGGGACACTGTGAATTTCATCCTGAATTCTCTGTTTTAACTCATCCAGAGTTCTTGGTCGAGTCGTGTACACTTTACTCTTGAGATAGCCCCACAAGAAAAAAATCACAAACGGACAAATCTGGCGATCTAGGGGGCCAGGGAACGTTACCGAATCTTGAGATCACACGGTTACGGAACAATTCTCGCACAGCCTCCAATGATTGCCGTGCAGTGTGTGATGTCACTCCATCCTGTTGAAACCAGGTTTCTTGAACGCGTGGAAAATTGTTCAATTCAGGTGTAACGAAGGATTGTAACATCTCCACGTAATGATTCGCAGTGACAGTGACTGAGATCCCCCGTTCATTTTCAAAAAATCCATGGTTACTAAAATGGGGGTGTGTTTACTTGCTCAAGGTCACTGTCTCGCAGTGCTGCCACTTGCTCATGTCTGCCAATACGCACTTCAAAAATTCCCGTTTTTTTTGGGTCACCCTGTATCTTCCCCACGTCCAGTCAGATGCTACAGTATTTTAATGCTACAATGAATATAAATAAGAGCCACTGTTTTTTTTTTACTGCAGTTTGTAACTAATTTGACTAGTCGACTAGTTGTTACGGTAGTCAATGACTAGTCGACTTTTGAAATAGTCATTAGTTGTAGGCCTACTCTGTAATAACATTTTCCGACTAAACACTAGCTTCTGCTTTTTCTGTTGAGGATATTTTAACTGCTGAAGTTAAAACCACAGTCAATGGGACTATAAGGGAAGGAGTCAAAGGTAATTACTTTAATCCAGGCGTCACCAACCCTGGTCCTCCAGAGCTACTATCCTGCATGTTTTAGAGGTTTCCCTCTTCCAACACACCTGACTGTCGTTATCAGGCTTCTGCAGAGGTCGATGATAGGCTTATCATTTGAATCAGGTGTGTTGGAAGAGGCATACATCTAAAACACGCAGGATAGTAGCTCTCGAGGTCCAGGGTTGGTGACCCCTGCTTTAATTTATATTTGCTGGAATTAAATCGCATTCCATGCAGCTGCAGAGCAACAACAAAACCTTGTGGCGGTGCCTGAGACATCCAGACCTGTAAACGTAGCAGCATACATCAACTATAATTAGTCATCATTAGCCTCACACCCCTGTTGTAACCCCCCCTACTGTGGGGTCGTCCCTTAGTTTCACTCGATATCACTCAAGGGGATTCTCTCACCGTGTCCTACCACTACACACGGTACCGTTTCCACTTACTGACACCAATGTGGACATGAATTTAATCTTCAGAAGCAACAATTACATACAAGTTCCCCGACAACAGGGAATTACAGACACACCATCAGTTGTGAGAACGGCTCCGATGCATAGGTCAGACTAGTCAACTATAGTTTTTAATGAAGGTGGTGATGAATATTTATTATTCTGAAAATATATAGCCTAATTCATTAAATGTATATATGTGCTGTGTATATTAGGTTTTCTACTGTACAAAATTAGACAGTAGTGTTTAAAGTCAAACCTGATGTTGCTTTACTTATAAAAGAATGATCCCTATATTTTCTACACATCAAGCAATCAATCCTGTTCATCCATTAAACACCAGCGTAGAATCAGTGCAATCAACCAATCCCTCCTGTTTGGAAATCTGTGTCTGAACCAAACAGATCAGTAACTTAAGCGCCATTAAAGTCTGAAACCGAGTTAAAACCAACTTAGAAACTTGATAGAGATGGTAACAGCATAGACTAACGGGTATGGATAGATGATATGTGTAAAAGGACCAGAACACATCACTTACAACAATTACAATTTGATTACAGCAGATTAAAATCTGCTTTGTCACATCCTCCGCTGTGTTGAAACACTGATACACCCAGGATGACGGATTATATTTTTCTCACGCATCTTTCAACTATCAGTTTGATTGATATTGCAAAAGAAAAAAAAAAAAAAAAGACTGATAACTTCCACTTAAGTGTCCTGTTTCTGTGTGCCATTTGAGGCATAGGATCGGCCACTAACCTCATAGATCGTTATACTGTTAAAACAAAGAAACACTTAGAAGATAAGTGTAGTGTGTCTCAGTACGTCTTTTGTTTGGTTTTAATGGTGAAGGAGTAAAGTGTCTATCCCCTCGTCTCTGTTCACCTCAGAGAATGTAGAGAATACGATATGTGGAAAAGCTCTGCTATTCAGTCAGACCAGGGGTGGGCAACCTGTGGCTCTGGGGCCACATTTGGCTCTTGGGCCCTTTTCAAGTTGTTCAGTGTGGCTTTGTCAAAAAATCTATGGAAAAGAATAACACCTTTTTTTTTTTTTTTTTTAAACACATTTTTCTATTATTGGTATTATTGTTGCTACCTTAAAGTCATTCTCATGTTATGCATTTGTAAAAATGTAGACTACACTCCAAATGAATAAAAAAAAATAGTAAAAGTAGACAACTTTTTATTTTATGACACTGAAGGTATTCATCTGTATTCTCCATTACAAAGAAAGCCTTCACATTTCAGTTGCTTTTTTCTGCACAACATAATGACGACAAATGTCACCATTTTGTTTCATGTAGTTGTGTAAATGCACAGAAACTTTGATTTATTCTTAACATCTTACTTACAAACTAATTCTAAAAAGCTTCTTAAACAGTCCCCACTTTGAGGTAAAACATACAAGGATATCTTTTGGCTTCCGACATTTTTTTTAATCCCAGTCTGTCCTAAAAGGGCTCTTTAAATAGCAATGGTTGCCAACCCATGGGTTAGACAGAACATCTGTATTTTATAATCCTTCAGATTAGTGTATATGCAAATTTAAGATCAACTAATAATTCGATTCACAACATTCAATTGTGCATTTGATCATTTTAAATAATACAATTTCAGACTAAAGAAATGTATGGTTTGTATAATCCAGACATGTGTTGCTCCTCTTTTACATGTCATGGGTCTGATTGCTGACTAGAGTTAAGAAAGACTTCCACAAAGCCGTGACCAAAAGATACAGATTCACAGCTCCTCCGGCCTTGATCCTCTATGTGCATTTTAGGGAACAGAGACCTCCTTCCAAATGGTCTCAAGGTTGATTTCTGAGTCACTGTCGAGCATTGAGGACACAAGGTGAGAAACGATGAACTGAGAAGAGCCTTCTGTCCGTCTGTCCCAGTGACATTTAAAATACAAAATAATCTCAGAAACGGCTGGAGAGAATTTCTCCAAATTTGACGCAGACACAGCTGAACAAATTATATTTTAATAACTAAAGGTGAAAGCTCAACAGTGGTGTGACCTCACTAAACATGGTTTTGGCCATAACTGCTAATAACAGAGAAGTGTGTGAGCGAATGCAGACAGTGGATACATCTGACCCAATGAACAGATATAGTTAACATAGGGCTGCACGATTTTGGCAAAAAATAAAATCCCAATTGTTTTCCTCTAAAAATTTGATTTTCGATGTCAATTTTTGGATAAAACTACAAAAGACAACAGAAGTCAGCATGTTGTTTTCGTGAGCAGCCCGCAATGCAAGGCACTGCTCCCTACCTCAAATTTGTGATGGTATCACATGATGGGCCCACAGAAGTGATGCCAATGTAAGTCAGTGACAGGCATCAGTCGTGTGTGTGTGTGTGTGGACCACATAATATGAGTGATCCCCATGCAGTTATATTTAAACTGGGGGATCTGTGCATGGAAGAGACCGACCCAGGACACACTGGACGGCCTGATCACAATCAAGGTGTAAAAGTATATTTGCATCAGTTATTAATCAGTATTGCAAAAAGATCCCCCCAAAACCATTCCCAAAATGTTTCTTTGGACATCTTATTACTAGATCTTGCAATCCTCCAAATTTGAAGAAAATCAGATAAAAACTGATAAAATGGCGACCCAATGAGCGTGCAAACATGTGCACAATTTGATTGTTATAAGAGAGCAAAATTATTGTACATAATGTTTTGTAACACAATAAATAATTACTACTCAACTCCTGTGTCTTTTTTATTACAAAATACACACATCACATTGCTTTTCATTTATTGATCATATTTGTTGAACAGCTGTTTGATTATCAAGTCTTATTTTCAGTCTTAAGACAATCAACCATTTTGTTCTGAAAACCCTTCTTTTACAGCCCTTTAATTGTAATAACAGAATAGGAACCTGTTATTTAAGTATTATTATGACTAAATATGCACAACTAGACAGATTTCGGTATGCTCCCTGGCTGCAGAAAATTTGGTAACAATGTGGCAAATGGATGTTTACATCCAACCGCATGTTTTCACCAAAATTCATGTAGTGTCCGTACACCAATATACTTCCATCAATAATATGGCGTATATGCCTTATAGATATATTGTTCTAACTTGTTCACAAATGTTTATTTCCTCCTGTACCAGGAAGACTTAGTTACAGATCTAACAGAGATGCGACCATGTGGTAAGCCAGATTTCCATTCCAATCTTGTAGAGTCCGTACACCAAGTAGTGTCCGTACACCAGATTCAAAATATGTGGGTCTAATTTTATTGTTTCTGTCAATATATGGAATTTTTCAGCACGCATGCTTTGGACACGACATCTACGCAATAAACAATGGATGATTATCCTGAGTGCTGAAACATTTGTATATCTTTGTAGGTATTAAATATGGAGGCTATTAGGCTGGAGTGTCCATTCCCCCAATAATTTCTGATTTGACAGGGGTACAAGCCTGTGAAATTTTTAGTAGACACCATAAAACAAAAATATTTTGTACTTTAAAAGAGAAATATCAGACAAATAAAATGGCCTGTCTGATTTTTTGATAGAGCATTAATATTTTTTATCTATACGTAGGGCTGCTCGATTATAGGAAAAAAAAAAAATCACGATTATTTTAGCAATAATTGAAATCACGATTCGGGGGTGACACGGTGGTGCAGTGGTTAGCACTCGTGCCTCACAGCAAGAAGGTCCTGGGTTCGATTCCAACACCAGTCGACGGGGGGTGGGACCTTTCTGTGTGGAGTTTGCATGTTCTCCCCGTGTCTGCGTGGGTTCTCTCCGGGTACTCCGGCTTCCTCCCACCATCCAAAGACATGCACTAATAGGTTAATTGGTTAATCTAAATTGCCCATAGGTGTGAATGTGAGAGTGATTGTTTGTCTCTATATGTTCAGCCCTGCGATGAACTGGCGACTTGTCCAGGGTGTACCCTGCCTTCGCCCCTATGTAGCTGGGATAGGCTCCAAGCGACCCCCGTGACCCTAGTGAGGATAAAGCGGGTTCAGAAAATGAATGAATGAATGAAATCACGATTATTAAAAAACGATTATTTGTTAACCTTAAAGTTGTTTATTTTTTCCTTGCAAAACAATGTAAAATATACTCTTTAAACATAAATAAAGCTTTTAACCACTAAAGCAGAGTATGTTCACTTTTGTACGGAACAAAAAAATCTTTGAATGCAAATAAGTGTACTGTAAATTCAAGTATGTTTCCTTTTGTAAATAAATAGTGCACTGTAATTAAACTGCTATAGACTTGCCATAGAACTGTAGCAATTTAAAAAAAAATAAAATAAAATAACTCACGTAAAGTGCAAATTATAAATTCAAGTATGTTCAATGTAGTATGAAACATAATAAATTCAGTGGCGTGCCGTAAGGTTTCAGTTCAGGCCTTCTGTTTACATCAGCCATCTGGAATACGTACATTAGGGTTATACGGGTTAGGGTTAGGTTAATACGGGAGTTGCAGCGTAAAGAGATTCGGAAACTGAAGATTGCATTGCGGACGAAGTTGTTTTTATGTGTTTTAGTTTTTCATAAGATTATGATAACGGTGGCGGTGGTTAAACTTTAGATGGTTACAAAGGTTTGTTGTGTTACCGGTCGGTGCGGACACAACTACGAAACACTTTTTGCACGTGATGTGTTTTTGCTCTTCGTCTTCTTCATCAAACCCAAAGTGATTCCATAAAATTGAATTTGACTTGCCTTTTTTGTTTACCAAGCACTTCTGCTGTGATTCTCCTGCCATTTTTCCAGACCGCTAGGTACAACTTCCCTCTTGGGGTGGACCTGCCGGCTAGCTGGCAGCTGTAGCTTAGAGGGGGGCGGGGCAGAGCAGCTCATGGTAGCTTGCGTGCGTGTGAATTAAAACAACTCAAAATTAATAATTGTTTTTTCTCGATTAGATAATTTTTGTAATCGTTGCGTCTAATAATCGAAATCTTAATTGAATTTCGATTAATTGCACAGCCCTATCTATACGTGCACCCTTTCTGGTACCCTTGATTGTGAGCAGGCCATGGAGGGATTCTATCCCCAGAGCTGGTGGATGTGTCTGGGCAGTGGGCTGTCTGGGCTCCTCTGCTGAGGCTGATGACCCTGTGACCCAGACCTGGATCAGAAGAAGATGATACGGTACAGATCCATGCGGGACAAGGTAAGATGAGTGATCCCCATGCAATTATATTTGAAATGCGGGATCTGTGCTTGAAACCACAGCTTACATTGGTCTAACTACTGTGGGCCCATACCAGATTTAATGTCTGTGGTCATTACATGGACTTCTGTAATAGACCACTCTCACAGATAGGAGGAGGAGCCTATGGTAGCCCACAGGCGCACACCTCCGAGCCATGTGACCCAGAGGCACAAGAGAGATGAAATCAATTTGACAATTTCCCTTTTTTAAAAATCGTCCTAATTAAAAAATGCGATTTTGATTTCGATTAATCACGCAGCCAAGTTAATATTCTGTTAACAGAAAACTTCCATGTTGTAGTAAATAGGTTTATTTTTTATGTTGGACTAATGCTTTGAAGTGTACGATGTAAATGAGCTGAAAATGACACTTAAAGGCTCACTGTACGCATATCTGTGTATTTAGTGACAACTTCCAGATTGCAGATTATTAATGACCCCTCGGCCACTCCTTTGGACGATGACTTCTGCCCTGCACCTACAGCCTGTATCACGATCCCCTCACTTCATCTGTGGTAGCCTCTCCTGTCTGTCCCCATGATCAAGCACTGACCCTAAAAGACCTGAAAAACATAGGTCAACATGGCCCTCCAAACACACCAACCCCAATTTGACCTTGGATATGAAGGTCAAGGTCGATGCCCAAAGAACTCATCCAAGAGCTTCTGAAGTCACACCTACATACCAAACATGAAGAAGATCAGATGATTTGACGAAGAGTAATCTAGTTGACACCTTTGCCGAAGGCCACATTTGATAGATCAACCCTGATTTGACCTTTTTTTTAAGTTTAGTTTATTTCGAATATGTAACAAGACAAAGTAATCCTACTTAGTCTTTAGAAATAAAACAGGTAGTAAGAAGTCATGGAAAAAAAAAAACCTTATACATGTACATGACTTCATTTGCACATTCGAAAAGGAGTGGGAGGAAGTAGAACTTATTTAATCCCGCCGCTTCTCCACACAACAGTGTATCCTTTAGCTTCCTATCAGCTAAAGGATAGACTACATGACCTTTCAAATTCAATTCTCTTTTTTATGCAAAGATGTGTGGGGTGCACTGAGCATGCTCAGATGTTTATGGAATGAACAAGGTCTATTCTCTCAGTGCATTTAGAAATGTTTCCTATTGAGCAAACGGTTGAATTTTTAGGAATATTTAAGGTAAATCACATACAGAATGAGCACCACAGACACGTCGGGGGCTAAAGGGTTAAACTAAACTACACTATAGTAAATTGTATCTTGGTTCGAATTATTTTATGTTAAGATATTACACTGTGTGTGTAAAACGCGGGTGAACTGAAAAACAATACAAATGACCGCAGTTGTGATGTGAAATATAATTTTCTTTTTGTCGAACTGGGAAATTAGCAGAAAAAGACTCTCATTAAAGAACCACCATCACTGTAACCACTGTGTTAACAGAAGTAAACCTGTGTGAATACTAGTCATGTGCAGGATACGTATACTTTATAAAGCAGCAGTCCTTACCTCAACACTGTGGGTTCTGGCATTCCTGGATCTGCACCTCTTTTAAAACCTGGAAACCAAGGATATTAAAATGAGTTTATGTCATCAAAAAGTAAGTTTCAATCCTTAACACTTTCAGTGCCATGGGCCGATTAAATCGGCTTTGGAGAACACGCCACATTTGTGTACAAACAAACCATCCACCCCCATTTCCTTCTCACATTTCGATGACGTTCTTTCTGTGTCCCCCTTTTGAGACCAAGCAGACGGGAATTTGAGGTCACGCGACCGAATAATATTTTTATATCTTTTTAATGTTTCTTATTCTCCGGTGTTTCATCAGAGGGAGCCCTCCATGCCGGGGGGCGGCTGTGGACTCCGGGGGCTGTGGCGCCTTCTCTCACTGGGGTCCGCTCCTTTCTGGTGGGTGGGGGTCCCAGTTGGCCCTCTCCCACTAGTTGGGATGCGGGGCTGTGTTGCTGGTGCCTGGTCGCCGGGGTCGGCAGCTGCATCCTGGTGCGGATGGCTCCCTGAGACAGCGCCTCCTAAATTGATGTTTTACTTTTACTTGTACATTTTTGTTCTGGTCTACCCGTGCTCAGTCAGTCTTCTTAAGTATGTGTGAGCTTGTGGGTTTGCATGTATATGTGGGTTTGCATGTATATGTGTGTGTGTGCGGGTGAGTGGGTGGGTGTGGGTGGGGGGCAGTACTGATTTTTAAACTGATATGTAAAGCACTTTGTGCTACAGTTTTTAATGTATGAAAAGTGCTATATAAATAAAGATTATTATTATTATTATTATTATGCAAATTACGATCAATAATGAATCGGCTGTGTCCGGTGCGTTTTGGATCTAATCAGCAATCGGTCGGATGTTACCGAGCGGTTTCCTGCAGGATTCTTCAAATATTATAAAAACGACACGAAATACTGAAAAACGGCCAAATTCTGTGGCACTTTTAAGGCTTATTAGCCCCTTAACTGTCTGGCACTTAAAGAGTTAAGTATAGAAAAACAACCAATAACAAACACCATCTTACACAATATGACCCAAGTATGAGGTTAAATACACTTTACTTATAGATTTGTCAAATATCTGAACAAATTCTTTGGCTGGGTAGGACTGAGTGAATCAGTGGGTTTGTAAGTACAGTATAACTCAGACCCTGGTTTCATTAGAGAACATCAGTACATTAGAACAGTTAGACATCAGCAAAATCAGTGAAAGGGGCCAACAAATTTATCTGGAATGTAACTGAGTCACTGCTGCTGCCTCACACACAGACGTAAAGAACATCACATTTCCTATTTTCACTTAGATTTCACACACAGGTCACCGTCTAAATGAATCATGATGCAACCAGTTCACAAGAAAAGGGTGTGAGGCGGAAACCCAAATATATCCTGCACATCCAGTGGACTTCCGTAAATTATACCACATGCTGCAAAATTTGTCATTCTCTAACTGTCAGTTACTTTCTTTTTCAGTTCAAATACTATACAAATACTTCAAATGACTTCTTAGCAAATAAACTTTTCTCTGATGATTGCAATAATATAGATCCAAAATTATGCCAAAAAGCATTAATTTTAGTCAAATAACAGCAACAAAAAGCTAAAGTCTTGACTTCACTTGTCTTCAGTGTCCTCATCCTCATATGACAGGATTTCCAGTCTTATTTTGTAAACATATGATCTTTAAAATTTGGATTTAGAGTTAAAACCCACCCAGGAATTAATTTACACAACCTCTACTAAAATAGTGTGGTGATTTATTTCACTGAAATGTTTGATTCTAACGCCCTCTTTTTGCATTAATATGATGTGGATTTAAAGAAGATGACCCTTGGCTACACATCCACACTTATTTTGAGCCTTAGCCTTAGTTTCAGTATTTGCAGATTTAGTTCATTTTATCCTCGACCAATGTAATTCTGCTGTTAAATTTTCATTTTTAATTAACAAGGCGAAGTGCAAATATTCTAAGTGAATATTTGCACAAATCTTATACACGAAATGTATCTTTCTCAAAACAGCTAAAGTTTTTTCTTAAAAGTGTCTCTACAACCATTAACATGCTGCACACTTTTAACCGCCTCAGCCAAATAGTGTAAGATTCTGTTGAAAGTTTCTGCCCTATAATTTAGATTAGAGTGTCTTTGTGTAAAACTTATTACATACATATTTATATTTGAAAGTACTCAGATATTATAACTGCACAAGGACACTGGATTTAAAAAAGCAGGTCAAGATCACCTATTTTCAATCGGCTTCTGCTCCATGCCAAAATGCATCCACAGTATAAATTTGATGCAGCTATCTCAGTGCATTCGTCAGATAATGCAATTATATCATTGAATGGACAGACAGATGGATGGACAGACAGATGACAAAACGATTACAATACCCCTTCGGCCAGAAGTTGTCTGAGGGGTTAAAATTGAATGACATGACTTTTCCAAAACTTTCAACAACAGTTACATTACATTTTCTGACCTTTCCTGTCCTGGACAATGGGATATTTCAAATCTATGAAAGTTCAGGTTTTTCAGGAGTGTGGGACCCCCCCCCCCCCTAAATATAAAGTCATTATTATTATTAAAATATTTAATTGAAGAGTATCAGATTATTGATTATCACAAAACAAGCACAAAACAAGTCAGTATTTTTTTTTGATTGTGAGGCATTTGACTAAAGGTTAAGCCCCAAGAGCTATTTTGTGACACTTTTCTAAATATTTCAAATCATTTTGTTGTATTCTTTAAATATATTCGTGGAAATTTTATAGCTATAGACAGACAGGTTCAGTACACACTATCAGGCAACCCACCAGGACACCCCAGATGATACTAATATACGAAACTCTCTCAAAATTTTTTCAGTCTCATTTAAAAGCTTTTTTTTTTTTAAACTCTCATATCCTGAATGCCTGAACGGACGGCCTGCTCTTCAGAAATAAACATAATGCAAGACAGAAACTCATGTAGACAAAGTTATGTAGGGAAAATATGAGCTCAGTTTCGGTGTTTCCAATATGCTGAAGGCTAAGAAGATTCACTAGCAAGGGGCAATTCCACAAACAGTGATGTCACATGCAAAAATGTTAACTTCCCCATCTGTGCTTCAAACCGCAACCAGGTATTTTAGTGTCTCAGAGCGGTCACGCATTGGCCTACAAGGAGGCACATTCAAGGGGAAAGTCTCTGAGTCTTAAAAACAAGAGATTTGACCTTAATGGAAACCATTATCACCTATTAAATTTAAAGTAATTTTCTTCTATTTAAAGTACAATCCATATTTACAGAAAAAAATTTTAAACACCTGCAAAGCCACCTGCAAATTGGTAATTTCTTTGAACCATTATCTACCTAATGAAAGTAAATAAGTAAAGTGGGAGATTTTCAATGTCTACCCTGAATTTTTATTTTTATTGCATTTTAGAAAATACCCCAACATCTTTGGTAAAGGGCTTTGCATTTGCACAATCAAGACAAACTCTAGTTTTTACACCAGGGTTGTCAGTGAAGACTCACACCACCACTCACGTAATATATGACTTTCACTTCAAGATGTTTGCGTAATTCCGTTTTTTCACCTCAAGGTTTCACTTACATAGCTATAATAAAGCTATAGTATCAATATGGCTTTATGACACTAAATTAAAGCTTGAACTATTATGGTCGCCACAATTATTATTTAGTATTGATTATTTCTTAAAGCCGCGTATTTCAACCTTGAGGTCGGGACCCTACATGGGGTCACCTAGAATTCAAATGGGGTCACCTGAAATTTCAAGTAATTGATAAAAAATAAAAACTTATCAATAAAAAATATATGATGAGTTGAGAGAGACAATCCCAATCCATAAAAGACATGACAAACTCTGAAGCTGAAACTGAAGCACTGTGGTACTGTTTATCTTTCAATGTTCATTGTGGTCGGTTTCAGATGCTGCAGCTCTTTCATAATTCATAGTTTAAGTTCTTGTTTGTTCAGTATTAATTGTCAGCCTTGTAAATACAACCTGGACTGACTGTACATATCCTGACCAAGGAAAATACAATCCTCCCTTTGTGCAGTAATCTACACCTGGCTATTCTGCCTCCGTCCATAATAATATACATTATATAGACTAAATGTCATCTAAAATTAATGTTTATTTGCAACATAGTATAGTAAACTATTACATGATCAAAAATAAATTAATTTTAGCAAAAAAAAAGTCTACGTTTTGAATGTCTGGGGTCGCCAGAAATTTGTGACGTCAAAAGGGGGTCATGAGCCAAAAAAGGTTGGGTACCACTGCCTTACAGGCTTCAAAATATGGTTATATTAATTAGAGCTGAAACAATTAATAGATTTGACTCAACTAAAAAAAAATAGTTGGTTACAATTTTCTGAATCAGAGCTTCGATTCCTTAAAGGTGCAGTAGACTTTCGTGACCAATTTTTCATCAAATCTGTAAAACTTCAGTCATAGCCTAAGTATCACGAATCTGTAAGTCTTTCTGTGATTACTTACCTGAATCTCTAGCATTACAGTGAACGGAGGCTCCCTGCAGCGGCAACGCAAGCCTCCATTTCCCACAATGCACGCCGCGACAAAAAATTCCGAAGATAACCAAATTACCTCCTGGCTCTGAATGTAAACACATGGTTTTGTTTATGGTGGATGGCACTTCGAAATTGTTCACCATAATGCAAGAGATTCAGGTGAGTAATCACAGACAGACTTACAGATTTGTGATACTTAGGCGATGACTGAGGTTTTACACACTTGATGAAAAATTGGTCACGAAAGTCTCCCGCACCTTTAATTGCCAAGCACTGGTTTTGCTGTGGACGCTTGTGAAACACACCACCAGGATCACCACAGAGTTGTATGTCAGTTACATCTTAAGTTGTTAGTAAGTTCAATACACATTTGTTGAAGACTCCAGTGCCCATACTGTTTGTAGATGTCAAGTGACACATTTGTTGTTTATATCATAGATATTTTTATATATTCTTTCATGTTATTGTTTCTAGATTTTTTATATACTTTTATATTTTTTGCAGTTGCTGTTTCAGCTGGTTCTAGAATAAAGGACAAATTGCTTGTCATTTTCAGACATGCTTTTTTTCTTTTACAATTGTATCTTTTATTTTTTTTGCCTACTCAAGTAATGTTGGTAAGCTTTGCTTGTTGCACCCACAAACTGTCACATATCTGACAAATCAATCATTTAGTTAATATTAGATCTTATTGATCAGGTAAGGTGTTTAAGATCATCATAGAACACATCTGATTATTATGGAGCCAACTATTTTGGTTTATTCACTAAACTGAGCCACTTCCTCCACAGATCGGCTTCTGGTCTTCCTTCAAAGTTGCAAAAACCACCATGTGGTTTCATCAGGAGAACCTTGAGTCTGTTGTCAGAAAATCATTGGTTCTGTGTGTGACATTACTGACATCTAATGATGAAGATGCAGATTACAAACATTTATTTTTACATCTCTTATTTAGAGCCGGTCTTTGCTTTGACATTGAGGGTTATTTTGTCTGATTGATACTCAGATACAGTTGGTGACAGTTATGCACTTTTAAGGAGAATTGGAAATGTGTCAGGAGCTACTGTAGAAACATGGCGACCTCCATGAACAGTGTCCCACTCCTGTAAATATAAACGCCTCATTCCAAGATGACGAAGAACACATCAATTATAATTTTTGGGTCACTAGAGACTAACAGCAACATGATTCTGAGTAATATATCCTTTTTTTTTTACCGATTGGATACAAGTAATTCCCACTACATCTTCTACACTGGACCTTTAATATCGGTTTATGATTGGAGGCTAACATGCTAACCGGCTAACATTCATAACACTTCCACCGCAGCAGACCCCTTCTCCCTGTGACATACTGACCAAGGTACAGCACAGTTGGAATAAAGCCCCATCGGATGACGAACTGTCCGCACTGGAACAGCTGCTGAAGCCGCTGTTTGGTCTCTTTGCTTAGTTTAGCCATGTGTTTACCCCGCACGGCGACGGTGCTGCTGCTACCAAGGGCAAGAAAGAGGAAGTGACGTAAGGACGTAGCGTCGTAAAGCCAAACGCTTTATGGTAGGCCGCCATCTTGTGGACAAACGTGTAACTGCAAGAGAAGAAGCATTCATCCTGTTGAATAAGAAGTAAAAACACTGAACAATGACACTATACCACATGTTAACCCTTTCATGCATGAATTATGAGAACATTATTTAAGATTTTTTTCTTTATTCTTCGTTGGGCATTAAAATAACAATGCAATTATTATATATATATATATTTTTTTATGAAGCTATTTTTCATGGAGTTGCAAAAATGTCCACCAAGCTGGAAACCATGTGTTTGATTTTAGAAGCAAAGAAACATGTATTTACTGATATACTGTGTGAAAAGTATGAAATAAAAACATTAAATGCTGCTAATTTGATGTTTTCTCACATTTTAACATACACTGCAAACAAAAAGTTATGGATATTTTTAATTTTGGGGCTTTTTTTTCAGTTGGGATTCTTGCACAATGCTTTTTTACTTCTTTGTGAATTGAATTGAAACACATTTTTTAATGACCAGACATAGTTTTATTTACAAATGGCAAAAAAGAAAAAAAGAAAAAGAAAAGAAATATCCTTAACAATTTGTTTGTAGTGTACTCTAATACTAATCATTACTCACTCATGGACATAATATACCAAAAAAAAAAAAAAGAAAGAAACTTTTGTTGTTAATTACAATCTAATAACAATAACAAGGAATTGATTTACACGTGAACATGTTAGATCAGGTTTATCAAGAACAGCAAAGTTACAGTAATGTTTTCAATGTCAGTGTATGGGTAGATGCATTAGCGTCCACTGTGTTGGCTGATATGGAACTAAAATAACAAAATCCATGAATATACAAGAGAACAGCTGGAGAATAACTGTCCACTGGAGTGACCACTATGCATGAAAGGGTTAAGTACGCCTATTAACAACAACATGTGAGTCAGTTTTTTATTATTATAGGTTACATGATGTTTCAGGATTGATATTACTGCAACATTAATGTTTATAATGCATTTTCTTGTCATAGATGTTTAAGTTTATACTCATGTTGATGTTGAAGAGTCACACTCATAATGTTGTTGTTCCTGTTAGTTGTAAAAACAAACAAGGCAGTTTTCAAAACAAGGGTTTAATGAGTGTGAAATATGGCTCTGTCTTGATCTTGTGTTTTCAGTTAGTGGTCCTATAATGCAGATTTATATAACAGGTTAATCAGGAGCAATGGTTTTTGATTAATATTGGTTTTATTTAATAAGCTGAGAAAGCTGAATCCTCACATTTACTATGTTACTAAAAGTCTTTGACAGTAAATGCATCATATAAATAGTGCCCACCTATTTTTAACTAAGCAAATACTTTAGATCCTTCCATTGGATCCTTACTACAGTGATTAACCCTTTCATGCATGAATTATGAGAACATTAATTAAGATTTTTTTCTTTATTCCTCTTTAGGCATTTAAAAAAAACAATAAGATTATTTTTTTATGAAGCTATTTTTCATGGAGTTGCAAAAATGTGTGTTTAATTTTTAAAGCAAAGAAACATATATTTACTGATATACAGGGTGGGGAAGCAAAATTTACAATATTTTGAGGCAGGGATTGAAAGACAGTGTATGACCAATTAGTTTATTGAAAGTCATGAGAATTTAAATCTTCAAATCATATTTTACTGCATTTCTAACGGTCTTGTTGTCTACCTCAAGTTCAATTGCCATTTTTCTCATGGATTCGATTGGATCCTTTAGGATTTTGGATTTGAGAGCTTTAATAAAAGCTTTGGTACGTTTTTTGTTGCTTCCTCCACTTCCAGACTTTCTCGTCATAGTTTTGCTCATAGTCATTCTCTTCTTTCCATTATAAACAGTCTTTATGGACACTCCAACTATTTTTGAAATCTCCTTTGGTGTGACGAGTGCATTCAACAAATCACACACTCTTTGACGTTTGCTTTCCTGATTACTCATATGGGCAAAAGTTTCTGAAAAGGTATGGATAATAGTGTTAGGTATGATTATGACATCAATATATGTTTGGTTTCAAAACAATTGATGTAGTGCCTGCTGAGAAAAAACAACTAAATGTTCATTGTAAATTTTGCTTCCCCACCCTGTACTGTGTGAAAACTATTAAATAAAAACATTTAATGCTGCTAATTTGATGTTTTCTCACATTTTAATATATACTACAAACAAAAAGTTAAGGATATTTAAAATTTTTGGGCTGTTTTTTTCAGATGGGATTCTGGCACAACGCTTTTTACTTTTTTGTGTGTGAATTGAATTGAAACAAATTTTTTTAATGACCAGACATAGTTTTATTTACAAATGGCAAAAATGACTAAAAAATAAATAAATAAAAAAAAAATCCTTAACTTTTTGTCATGTACTCTAATACTAGTCATTACTCATTTCATGGAGATAATATGCCTAAAAAAAAAAAAAAAAAAGTTAATTACAGTCCAGAATGATGGACGCATCAGAGTGAGGAGAGGTGGATGAAGTTTGTTTGTTTGTTTTGAATATAACATTAAAACCAAACAACAAAAAGACTGAAATAAAAAGAAAGGAAAACATTCAAAAAGGAGCGGATGAAGTTTAATTTATATCCCACCCCCTAAGTGAGTACCCATCATGCCTAGCGTCTACAGTACAAGCCTCTGGGGACATGTTATGATCTGGGGTTGATTCAGTTGGTCAGGTCTAGATTCACAAATATTATGTGTCCAAAAAAAAAAAAAAAAAAAAAAACATAAATGTTATATTGCAATAGCATGGTAAAATGATGTCATGGTGAATGGGCGCTATTATCAGAGCTAAAGGTGGTCCAACTATATAAATATGAATTAGTTAATCATATCAATTTTGGCCACAAAGTTCTGAAAACAAATCTCGCAGAACAAAATGAGACCAAAAATCATGAAAAAGATTGGGCTTTAAATATGTAATGTGCTACAGTCAGCTGTAGTGACCAAAGGAAATATTCTGCTCACCAGTGCCTGTCATTATAAATTCTACCATTTTTACATGCAAGGTCATATTCCCATGTCCTTCCACATCCTCATCTTAGAAATGTGTGTGTTTTCATTTCAAAAAGTGATCAGTGCATTCAGAACTGTTACTGGCAAAATGTATGAGAAAAACAAACATGTTTTACACCTGATCATGTGACTGTTTTACTGTACGGTGATACTCAGTGTTAAGTGGTCATTAAAAGTATACATGTGACTTCCTAAAAAATAGAACCAATGTCCCTGTATCTCACCGTCATGTTCTATCAATCAATAATAACTTGAATTTACAAGGTTTGTCAGGTTCTGCTGCTTTGTTAGAGTCCTGTGGTCTTGTTGCAGAAGTGGGTGGTACTTGCACTGGAAGATAACTCAACTAATTAAATGAAAGTCCATATATGACTCCCTATCATTCATAATTATATATATACTATTGTAACTACATGGATATCTCTAACATTTCCATGTTTTAAGCCATCAAAATATGACCCATTATTAGTAAAGACAAATGTTTAATATTTAAAAAATTGGTAAAAAAAAAAAAAAAAATCTAAACTTTTCTAAACTGTGAGCTATGTAGATTTTGTCTGAAGGAAACTACATATAAAATGTGAAATTAATCCGGCCAGTAGTTTTGGAGAAGTCGATTGTTGAAATGTAGACATTGGTGATCTTGACTTTAACCCTACAAGGTCACTCAAGGTCAAAGGTCATTAACCCAAATGAAAGTCCATGTATGACTTCCTGTCAGTGCTGAATCATAACAAATATCAAACATAATTCAGTTTAAAAAAAAAAGATATATAACAAAAAAAATGATTCTTGAGAGGTCCAGTATTTAATAATGACAATGAGGCCTGTTTATGTTATACTGATAAATCTGCTGTAATTAGTGAAGAAAATGGTTGAATTGTTGAGTCTGTTTGTATGACTGAACTGCCATGATCATATTGTGTAATTCAGTTACTGCATTATGTATTTGTTGTGGTTTGATGCTAAAATTAGGAAAATAGTATTGTTTGATTCTTGTATCAAGTTTGTGATAAAGGTGTAAAAGCTCTGAGGGGGAGGATTAAATAAGTTTGTACTTCTTTCTACTCCTTTTCAACCGTGCAAAATTCACTTATACGAGTTTGAAGATAGATTCTGTCCATTTAAATGTTTTATTTTGTTTTATTTTGTTTCTTTGCATGTTCGAAATCAATCAATCAATCAATCAATCAATCAATCAATCAATTCGAATCAAATAACTATATTGATATCTGTAACCATTTCCATAATATAAGCTATCAAAATATGAACCATTAGAAGTAAAGGTACATTTTTAAAACATCAAAAAAATTTATCAAAAAATTTAAAACCGAAATATCTCAAAACTGTGAACACACTTTGTAGACATTGTCCAAAGGAAGCTACAAACAAAAATTGAAATTAATCCATACAGTAGTTTCATCAGAAAAGATGTTTAAAGAAATTTTTAACGAAGATGCCGCCGGACTCAGCACCTTCGCAACAGCTCACGACTTCTTGGCTGTTGAGCTAAAAACACTCTTTACCTCATTACCTCTGAGGAGCCGACATAAAGTGCTGGATTATTATAGTTTGGTGTGACTTCTGAATGTATCTGTAGAAATATCAATAGAGCAAATGTGAAATATAGAAACACTTTATTCCCAGAAGACGTAGCAGTGAGTTACTGTCAGACATAGAAAGGCCAATATAAACCAACTTTAGTACATAACAGTATGATGTACAACAAGAGCATACCCATTCACATTCTGTAAACCCACATACAGAAACACAATGATTGTTATTGTCCCAATAAGCCATGGACACTCAACAGCTTTAGTACACAGACGACAGGATACTTTAATGGTGGGGCAGCATCGATGCTTCATTTACGACATCAAATGTAGAGGATGGGTCCAGATTTATTATTTTTGTACAACAGAATACCGCTGTATCCTCTGATGAAATGATGATGTGGTGAACGACAAGTAGAGAGACAGGAAACACCAACATCACCAAAGTACTAACAACATCTGCAATGGTGGGTGGATCAGAAAGGAAGGACGCCTTGTTGCTCGACAAGTGTTCGAAGTTACTAAACGATGCACAGGAATCGATTCGGTTACAGTTTTGGTCAGTAGAGCTTGAACGACTGTGCTCGGAGGTACCGGATTCTTTGATGTCTGTGCCAATACTGTAGGTTTGTGACACTTCTGGATCAGTAGGTATTTGTCGTGACTGTCGCAGGAATCTGAACGGAGCAACGAAGCAGAGCGATCTCGTAGGAAAATACCACAGTCGAGAGTCAAACCTCTCATGTTCGTCATAAGAAAATACCAAAGTTGAAAACACAACTCTTTGCTCTTTCAAGTGCAAAATTCAATACTTTACAAATCATCATACACACCCATCATCTCCAAAATCAAAACCTCTTATTTGTTGAAGATGGATTTTTTTTTTTTTTCATTTTTGTCATTAAATACAGAGCAGTTTATGAAGGTGCCAGAGGAACCAGTGGGAAGGGAAAAATATTGCTTCTCCATAATGATAAAAAATACTGTGTGATTGTAAACATAAAAAGCAATTTTTGTCAAGTTGTTTGATTATTTAGTGGCTGTTAGTCTTTGTATTTTTAGGGAAGAAGTGCAGCTGTTTCTGCTGACAAATAAAGACAGAAGAGAAAGGAGTAATCATGTGAATCATGTTTCTAAAAAGATGGAATTGGATTTGTATTGCTATGGGATATACCATTAAAAAAGGGAGTAGAAACACTTAAACTGGGAGAATGATACCTTGTTCGGTGTATCAATCAGCAGCCTCGAATCTAAAAACATCTGTACATACACTCATACCGTACACACACATGCATGCTCACACATACTCCGCCCACTGACAAACCTGGGCAAGGTTAAGACGGGTGTATGGAAAAGCCATGCAGGGCAACAAATTCTTCAAATACTTTTCCACAGTTCTTTTTTTTAGTAGTAGTTACAAAGTTCAAGTGCACCCATTTACGACAGGCTGCTCTGCCAGAGGGAGAGCAGTTTGTTTCCTGGCACAATTTGACGGCAGTGCACCAACAAACACCAGTGAAGCTGGAAGTGGTTTCCCACCGACATGAAGACCCACAATGCACCACTGGGAGGGTGGAGCAGGCAGGGTTCTGGAGGTCTGAACAGAGAGTCGGTTTAAAGTCAAAGACACCAAGATGGAGTGATGGGGGGGGGGGGGGGGGGGTTTGTTCAGGTCTTTGTGGTCCTTTTGCTGTTGGCATGGCTTGGAGTTCCAGGTTCACAGGTACAGGGTCACAGGGTCAGAGGCAAAGGTTCAGGTAGTCTGGAGTCCGGAGGGGCTTCAAAGGTCAGAGCCGAGGTGGACGCTGATGCTGGGAGAGCGCTGAGTGTGGTTTGGCCCGGGACTCAGATACCCCAGGCCCTCCTCCTGCAGGCTGCACGAGTAGCGGCCGGCTTCGGAGGCATTGTGGTTGCTGGAGGGAGGGGCGTTCCCGCTGGCTACCTGCTCAAAGGAGCGGGAGAAGACGGCGCTGGCGGTACGCGTCAGGCTGGTGAGGGCTCCTGCCTTGGGCACCGACTGGCTGGAGGTGAGGGTCAGTCGTTTGACGGACAGCTCGGCGTTCTCGCTGGCAGCCCGGGCGGCTAATAGTGGGCCGGCCTCTTTGTCCTTGTCTTTGCTGGTGCGTCCACCGAGCCGACACTTCTTCATGGCCTTGGCCCCGAGATTTAATGTAGTCACGCTGTTGCTGATAGTGATGGTAGGCGGAGTTATTTCAGGCCCAACCCCACCTGGCCACACCCCTTCATCCACCTCTGAAATATCCATCAGCTCATCCGGGGAACCCAAATCCACCGCGTCTGTGAGACAGACAGAGGGACACACAGCAAATATTGGAATGAACAACAGGCAAAAGAAAAACAGAAATCTCTTCTGTCATTCAGCCCAATCTGATGTCATGATGTTGAGTCACATCAGCTGCATGTTAATGACGTAGTGTTAGCTTAGCTTTGATAAAGGTCACAGGTACAGTGCATGAGGTAACAAATTATTGGTCCTATAATTTCATCTTTGCCAATGATAAACAATACTGAGACAGGCAATCCATGTGAACCTACTTAGATAATGTATATAAAGTTATGCCACAGGTTATGGTACTGCTCTGCCACTGGGTGAGAGAACAGGCTAAAACAACAACAAAAGTACTGACCAGATTCAGATTAACTCTGAAAATTAGTCTAAATTTTATGCAGTTTACCCTTGGTGATTTGAGTGTCACCTCTCTGGGGTTCAGAGCACCTAACACACACTGTGTGTCATCGTTGCTGTGAATCTTTTTTTTTTTTTTTTTTGGGGGGGGGGGTGTAATTGCACTCGTATGCCTGAATGACTGCATTAAACTGATCACACTATATGATATATATGATGAATGAAACAGTCAACATCTGTGTTGTGTGTTTTGTATACTGTACAATGATTCACTTCTTGAACTGCGTTTGGGGACTGCTAACTGAAATGTCCATTGTAGGACAAATCTATCAATCTGTCGATCTATCTATCTATCTATCTATCTATCTATCTATCTATCTATCTATCTATCTATCTATCTATCTATCATGGTCTTAGTCTTGACTTGGTCTCACCCTACCGATCTTAACCTGGTGGTCTTCACTGTAACTTTAGAGTTCAGGATAGGGGTCCCAGATTGCTTAAAATGTATGTTTGTAATTTTGTTTTGGCCATTATTCATCTGAGTCAAATAAAAACTCCTACTCTGAGTCTTGCATCACTGTGTTGACCTTTTATGTCTACCAACTATTAAAATGAATACATAGACATAATGTGTTCAGTTGTTTTGAATGAATGAAGGGCTGCATGACAGAGGAGTTCTACCACCAGCAGGTGGCGCCTTCACACTGCAACAGCAGCATCAAGCTACCCGTCACCAGACAATACAAGTTGTGTATTCCACTCAGCACACAGGTTAGGTTGACCAGCATTGCTGCGAGACAGCGGTCAATGGTTTATTGGCAGAGGAGCGCATGTTTTGTCCAAAAAGGCAGGAGAGGACAGCGTCTAAGAGCATAAGCCTAGGAAAGACCACAGGGGAAAGTAAAGGAAGGAGAACAAAGTCATGAACTCCCTAAGTACACAGTTCCTCTTCACTAACTCTAGAAACACACAGTAAACACACACCTTTCCTGCTTTCTTCAAGACATGCATCCACACCTGTGTAAGTGGGCAACCTGCCCACTTTGGTGCACGAAAGACACACTTCAGATCTGAGGCTAAGACTGAAACAGAACACCAGTGAACAGCTGGTAAACAGATAGACAGGTCCTGGTAAGATATTTTATGGTCAGGTCAGTTTGACCTGTTCTAGAGCAGGTCAGGGGGTCATGTAATTCAATTCTACATTGAACATGATGAGAAAGACCTGCCTATCTTTCTCCAGCTCCTAGCTACTTATCAGAAGGAAGTAATCTGTGTCCAGGTGCAACCCAGTAGTGATGTGTCGAGGCGTACCGCATTGTGCTGTGGATAACCAACACCTTACTGGTCCAAAAGTAATAGAAAACTGGAGGATTTAACTGCAGTTTCCATTAATTACACAAAAATATGAATCATGTTTTCATGCCTTAGAATGAGACATTTATATGTACACAGGG
Organism: Sphaeramia orbicularis; assembly: GCF_902148855.1. Lineage (NCBI taxonomy): Eukaryota > Metazoa > Chordata > Actinopteri > Kurtiformes > Apogonidae > Sphaeramia > Sphaeramia orbicularis. Next base: position 13,074,472 of record NC_043967.1, on the reverse strand, counting down.
AGGGGATCACTGCTCATGTAGTCGGCCATGTTGCACCTCCATGTTTCCACACTAGTTCCATTTCTTTTTTTTTAAGCGCATGGCGATCAGAATAAGGTACATCACCTACTACGTCTGAATGAGGGTCAGAATTAATATAGCCTTAAGAAAAAGTCCAAAACAGACAAAGCAAACACTGACTTTAATGGAGAAACTTCAGTGTTTTTTTTTTTTTTTTCTTCTGCAGCTGAGGGTGGGTATGCAACTGTTCTCAACCTTCAGCTTTTTACTCATTGAACCTTTGAGGTCAATTGGCTGTTTTATCATCACTATTCTGTGTTTTCAGTGATGCTCTGAGTCTGAGAGTTGTCATATATTTGCATCTATTCAACCACTGACCCATAAGAAGGCTTATTTGACGTACTTGTTTTCATGTTTCTGAACTACAACCTAAATGCTGTCCTGTTTTTAATAGATTAATTTAATTTTGCTGGATCTTTTTTCTAATTAAGCAAAGCACATGTGTTTATCAGACATATCTAAATCAGGTTATTGATTTGTTATTGGATTGTTATACAGTTAGATAGTAAGTCATTTGTTTTTAAGGAATTTTGGCAGATTTATGAGGAAGCTCTGGCCACAAAGGAGAGAGTACAGTGAATGAATAAAAGATGTTGGACAGACAGATGAGAGGAATAGTGCCATTAAGCGAAAACAAAGGGTGGTGGAGCCCAGCACAAGAGGTAAAGGGGGAAGTCATGCAGCTTTTTAGACCACGCCCCCACACATGGTTACCTAGGTTACCCCAGGGGAGGGGCAGGGGGGAAGGAGGGGCAGGACCTTAGTACTGGCTCCTCCCTGTGGAGGCCGCCCCAGAACCCTCATTCTCCACCATTCGCCTCACAGACTTCTGCCTCCTGACCTCCTGACTCCGTGTGCCGGAGTCATGACCTCGGGGGTCCAGGCTGACCTCGGAGGCGCCACACAGTGTTTCGCCATCGGACTGGGCGCGGCCATCAGGGCGTGGCCGCATGGAGTCTCCGTTGGGCATTCGCTCGCCGCTCACACCCGTCACACTGATCTCGGGAATGGCCATGCCCCCCAGCGCAGCCTCATTGTCTATACTCACTTCCTGGGACTCTGGTTGGGGGAGCATGGGGGGTAGTGGAACAATACAGACATATATATGTATACACAAACAAACACACAGATGGACAGACACAATCATGCACACGAACATGAAAAACAGAAAGACGGCCATGTGCACAGACACACATGGCCACAGTAACACAAGACACACAGAGGTAGTCAATGTAATGGCAGAAAAATAAAAGGACAAAAATCATAGTGATCAGAACATAACACATGGTCAAAGTGCATGCTATATGGAGATGAATATGACACGCATAGAACAAAAATAAGAAGAACTGCATTTCATACTGGGTCACCCCTACACACTAAGTCATATTTAATATTCCCTCAAGCAAGTGCTCCTAACAACAGCTCTAAGAATAAACAAGCAGCTCTGATTAGGGCCTCAATGGGCAGGATCCATGAGATGAAACGGGGGCAATGGGCTTGAGATGAAACATACTTATTAAACTGCTGAAGGCTACAATTTACCTGCCTTATCTGTTCTATGGGGATGGAGGGCTGCTCTACTTCGCATCTGCAGTCTTCAACCACATCAAAACAACTAATTTATCTGACAAGCACAAAATGAAAGATCAAATGCCTTACACTCTTGCTGCACTTCGTTGCTGTTGTTCTAGAATTCCTGATTTTCTGTTTTCTGTCAAATGAGGGTTTATGTGTTGTTTTGAGTCTGTCAGTCTGGTGTCATCTTTTATTGTACCAGTACTTTCTGGTTTTCATTAACTCTCAATCTTTGAATCACTGTCTTTCTCTATACTGCTACAAACTTCAGGTACATGTTGCCAGATCAGACAGGAAACCATGACTTGGAATTGAAGAGAAACTATGGAAGCTGACAACACTCACTTGCAAGAGGACGAGGGGTGACCTACAGGCCTGGAAACTCAAGGATGATACAAACATTTATATACAATGACTGTTGGACAGTGACATTGACATGATAGGGAATACAGAGATCTAAATCTTGCTCTCTCCTTTGACATGGATATTGAATAACTGTATTTACAGAACTAATATTCTTCTTGGGTGTCCACAGTAATGTTTCTACACCTACAGAGGCTTTTTTGTGTGACTCACCGTGTCTCTTCCAGCGGTGACCCCTGATGGAGAGGGAGGTGACAGCATTACGGGAAATCCTAGATGACGTAGGTGTGATTTCCACCTGGATGCTCCTCGCGCCCTCCTTGGTATTACTCTTTAGAGCTGCACCATGCAGTGAAGACTTGATGGCATTACCCACCTGAAAGGAAAAATGTCCACAAATGTTGTTAGCCATGATTAGACCTCAAAGAGGATTTCCAAGTGATGTTATGGATCCACAACAGGACTGTGATGGTTTAGTGCTGCAGGGAGGTAATGTGGCTATGTAAACTGGAAGAACGATTTACCAGGAAACTCTGGATGTGAGGTTCTGTTCAGACCTGGTGTTACCCTCTGTCATGAGGGATATGAGCCCAGCGTTAATGCTTTGAGGACGAATGCAAATCTGACACATTTGGAGGTGGTCTGAAAAACACTGGCCCACATTCTCTCAGGGGTACAAACAGAAAAGTTTCTAAGGACAGACCGAAGAGCTGATATCTGCGTCTGTGTAAGTCAAACCACAGCACAGCAACAGCATCATATTAAATGTTTTAAAAACAAAACATGAAAATATATAAAGAAAAGTCCAAAAAGAATTATTCTGAGGGCATCACATGCATTCTGTGGCTTCTTTCCCTGAGAGGAAGAACACCACCTATGGTTCACATGTTCTGAAAGAAATTTATTAAACTGCTTCAATCGCTTGAGGTTTCAATGACCAATCCATCAAACCAATAAACCAAATGGTCACAGTTGTCATATAGATATTTTAGGCATATTGATTGTTTCACGATGTCACCTCATGCAGTGAGTAACAGTTGTGAACACTCCTCAAAAAACAGCTTTAAATCTGTCTACAGTTGCCTTCAAGCAGCACAGTCAATTTAATTTGTGACAAAAATGAAATCTGTGTTTTAGGCTATAGATGAAATAGAGGAAGGAAGTCAGATCCAATTGCAAATGATTCCTCGAGACACATTTGGGATACATTCTAATGTTTTGTATCAACAGATGTATGTAGAGCTGTCCACTTGAATTCATATACAGTATTTCAGGAAGGTTGTTAATGTCAGGTTTGAACAGGCAGATGCAGTTCCTAAGTGTTTTTTCAGAGTACTTAATGAAGAGGGAAAAAACACTGAGGATTGAAGTTTACTTTCATTAGGAAAATGTGCAGGGCCTAAAGGCTTAGGACAAACTGAGTGAGTTTCAGAGCTTCACGGCATTAAGAATATGACATAAGAATAACAAAAACGTTTTTATTTCACTCTCTTTCACAACTCAGTTCTGTCCAGACACAAATTCTTACTAATTCTTCTAATTCTGAACATGTAACAGCTGTGTATGAAAGATGAGGAGGAAAGCATCCAAATCTCAACACAACACGTCTTTTGTCTGTGTTGGTCTCATGAGGAACACGTCGTAAAGTTGTTCCGCTAAGCTAGCAACCACCTGGTGCATGCTCCCTCTACCAGGAAACACACTGATACACACAAAATTCCCCAGACAAAATTCTGACATCTGAACAGTAATTTAACAGTGCAGTGGGTGCACTAAAGCAATTTATCCACAAAATTGATTTATTTATTCTAGAAGCCTCTTGTAATACCTCAGTGCCATTGTTATTAATGTAAATCCTGAGGTATATTTATATTTTGTTGTGGAGAGGCATGCACCTTAGCTTGTGTAGTAATACTGTGAGCTTAGGTTCAATCCTCTGCTCCCTGGGCCTCAAGGATTACAGCTTAGCAGAGCAGAGTGGAAAGCATGTAAATAATCTAGTGGGATTACACTCTGCAGTCTCTGACACACACAGACTAACAATACAGCATAGTGTGCTGTGCATGAATCAAACCACAGGCGGGCATGTGCATCTACATCACATGCTCTGTCTTAGAGACACACACTGCAGGTTCAGAAGTGTACAACCTAGGGGGTGGAGGGGTGATAGTGGCAGAAAAATACGATTGCACCCACCAACAGAGCTTCAGGGAACAACTCTAGCTGGGCGCGATACAGGACGTCATCCAGTGCTTTGGATCCCAGTTCCACCTCACCATTACACCTACGCAGATACACAGATACAGCATAAGTCAAAGGCGCAGATTAAGAGCTTCAGTTCTAGATCAGAGGTGAGACATAACTGAACATATCAAAATGAGTAGAACCATTTGAAAAATTAAACACATTTTCCACCCCACCTGAAATAAAACAGAGTGGAGCAGTGAGGTCGTGCTTTGTGTACACTTACAAAGCGTAGTGGATCCCTGTGATGAGCTGAACCAGGAACTCTGATGTAACTGTCAGCCGCGTGCTAATACCTTTATAGCGTCGCATCTGTTGCCGTGGGTAACCGCATATACACACCCTGGAGGACAACAAATAAAAGCAATAAAATGAAGAAGCTTCAACAGAGAGAACGCTCCACTGAGCCACTTGGCTGCATTTCCATTAATGCAATTTACCTCCCTGTGGTACGCTGATGTGCAGCTCCTTAAAGAGCACACCAGCTAAACACACACATATATACTGTACATACACAAGTAATTTGTCTGATATGCTACATTACCCACTATCTACAAAGCACAGACTATTTTCCAAGCATCACTTGTAGTTGGTTAATGGATTTCAAGCAAGCAATTATGAAGAACATTTCAAACCTCATATGCTGCCTGTATATACAAGCTACAGAAGTTGCTTTCTATGTAAACTGTCAAGAGGAAGCTGATTACTTCTCTTTAGCTCTGCACTTATCAGGGCAATGTGCTCAGCTGCAGCTGGCAGATTACCAAAAATCACTGAGCTGGGATGTGTGTACATCCTAGATCTTTGCTGAATAGCAGTATCTTTGCTTTATGGGGCAGCATAGTCTGTAAGAGGATCAGATAAGCAAGAGCCTGCAAAACAGTGAGAGTTTGTGTGTGAATGTGTGAAGTCTTTGTCTCCAGTGTATCCATTTTACCTGGAGCTTAGCTGGCAGAGGGACTGGAGGGAGGTGGAGGTCATGTAGCTGAGGGCAGCATTGTAGCACAGCAGCAGGAAGGTCAACACCTCAAACCTAAACAGCACAAACACAAACTTAGTACTGCATATGTTTGTGCCAACCACATAAACAATATCCAACAGAGCAGAATCTGACAAATATAGATGTGTGACTAAAGCTAAAAAATAACCTGAAGAGTTTAAAAGATTTTAAAATAAGAACACAACATTGAAAGGTCTTATATCGTGACCACTTTAAGTTTGGCTTGATGATGGAACCATGTGGTGCTTTGCATGTTCTTCCTGTGTCTGCGTGGGTTCTTTCCAGTACTCCAGCTTCCCCCACCATCCAAAGACATGCACTGACAGGTTAATTTGTCAAACTAAATCACCCGTAGGTGAATAGTTGTTCATCTGTATATGTATACGAGGGGGCTTCAAAAAGTTTGTGGAAAAAGGACAGTCGTAAAAAAAAAACGGTTTAAGTAATGATGTTTATTTTTTAACATATGCTCCATCTAGGTCAATACACTTCTGCAAGCGTTGATACCAACCTTTAAGTTCATCTGTGTAAAACTGAGAGCTATGTGATTTAAACCATGTCATGGCTATGTTCTTTTTTTACTAACTTTTTGAAGCCCCCTTGTATGTCTGTATATGTCATGTACCCCGCCTTTGCTGAGATGAGACTCCAACATTCCCACGACCCTCTTAAGGATTAAGTGGTTCAGAAAATGAATGAATGAATGATGGTAGCATTAAATAAAAAATAACAGCGCTGTGCAACCTTTCTTACTCAAGTGATATTGACTTTTGATGGACTGATTATCAGTGTAATTACAATATTATAATCAGTATGTATATATTGCATAATGAGCTGCTTGTAGCATTCATTTTACAACTCTAGTGAGTAAGTTACACTGTTGATGCTTTAGAGTCTGTCGGTACGAAGTGTTCATTTAGGGCACTTAGACCTTCTGGAGTTTGTGGAACATGTTTTGCTGCCACAGAGAAAATTAAGTCATGTCAACTAAAAGATGAGTTCAGACATTCTTCTCATGTCATGACTGCAGAAATGAACAAACAGCAATGTGAGAGAAGTCTAATCAGATACTTATTAAAGAGAACATGCTGACAACCAGATCAGTGAGAATAATTTTGAGTAGAAAGGACTCACTACAGTAACTCAGGGAGCTGCTGGTGCCTGCAGAGTTTTTATTCAAATAAGGAAAAGGCCACCTTCCCACCTGACATTTACTGACACCAGGAGAAAACCCTGTAAATAATGGATTTCATCAAATTGATTTAAGAAAACCTAAAAATAAAACAGCTTCAAATGAAGGTGCTTCACAATAGCCTTGGGAAGCAGATGTAAGTTCTACTGTCTTAGACTACTGCTTCGCTCTATGTGTGTTTCTATTCTGATTGTTGCTTCTTGGCTGGTGGTTGTTGCCAGTTTTAATCAGGCTACCTGGCAGCAGCTTCCTGGACAGCCTATCAACAAAGGAGAACAATTTCATCCTCTTGCTACATCACCACTCACACCCAGGAGACCAGTGATGTAGGTGCCATCATCCAACCTCTTACCTGTTTTGTGCTGTAAAGGTTTCCCTCTGGAGGTGCGGCCCACTGTACACCACCCTACTCAGCCCGTGATTGGCTAAAGCCCCTTCTGTCAGGGCCATGGAGCCGATAGCTGAAGGCTATAGAGTGGAGGAAGAAGGGTTTTAACTCACTATTTCTGTAAATGCAAATGAAGACTCAAAGCGAGTGTGCGTAAACTGTCTCACCTCATGATACACTGAGGGTTTGGAAAGTGAAGGGACAGTAAAAGATAATACTTTACTTTGTCCATCTTTATCGACTATTTCCTGTGAAACAGAAAGACAGGAAGAGAAAACAGAAAATGTTTCTGTGGGTGAGGGAAAAAAAATATTTTCCTGCATGCCCTAAACCTATAAAAGGCGTGTGTTTATCTCTTCTAGTACAGTCATCTGTGATGCGTGGGTGTTTGTGTGTGGACCTCAGGGTCTTGGTTTCCCCACTCGGTCTGTTGGCGTGTGTCCGCCTCCTTATATGTGTGTTATTATGAACACACATACAGAAACCCCAGGGTTTTGCTGTCCCCTACATGCATGCTAATGTCAAATAGATTAATGGGAACCAGCCAGACAGTGGAGTGACAGCTGACCTACTCTGCTATTCAGAGAGGAAGTTAGGAGACACTGCACTTTGCTGATAAACAATCAACAGAAAAGGATGAAAATGGGATTCAGTGATCATAACCATTACAGGCCGACATCTGAGGGAAGGGAAGTTAAGAGGCATGTCCAAAGAGTCCATCTATATTGAATATTTGCTAGTTTCCATTCCTCTGTTTAACCCATATTTACTGTTGTTTACTTTATGTTGTCAAACAAGGAAAAAAGCACAACAGTATGCTTTCACACTACATGATACAAATCTCACAAACGTTTGTGTGGTCACTTGCTGAGGACTGAGTATTTTTCATGACTGTTTGACTGTAGTAAAAGAGGTGTCTCCTCTAAAAGCTCAGCTGTCATCTAAAAATGCAACAGTGCCTTTATGCTCTCCCCTACCAGGTTGTAAATGCCCAACAGCAGGGCCTCGATGCAGCCAGAGGTGTGTGGGTCCCTGGCTGCGCTGACAGACAGGAGGCTCCACAGGAGCTCTGGCAGGAACTGTAGCGTGAAACGCTGCAGCTGCGGCTCACCGCTCCGGTAAAACTCAAACAACTGGTGGCACACTGGCTCCAGCAACTGCAGAGGACACACAAAAACCCAAAAACATGGTGACACAGACAGTTACATCAGCCTGCAAAGAACAGCCAATGACAAGTACCATGCCTGTGATGAAATCGTTGTTACATTTGGCATTTCCTCTGTCTGAACACTGTCAGGATGAGGTAACTACTTTCTGGAGATATTAGAATATGGCCGGATATGTCAGCCAACAGAATGAGAGAAATGATGAATAACCATGTCTAGGGCTGGGCATCATGGCCAATTTCCTTAACAGATTCAATTGTGATTCATAAGGTTATAAGGCACTTTACTATCATCTATGGCTGAGTGTGGATCCAAGTAAATATTCCTAGATTGACCGGCTTCCGCAACCTGCCTCAGAGAGCCTCCGCCGACCAGACAGTCCAGACAGCCAGTTCCTCCACACTGTGGGTTGGAGTTTGAGGCTGGGAGGACCTCCCGTATAGAGGTTTTCAACCACCCTTCTTCTCTGCCCTTCCCACACCAGAACTGTTGTGGGTGAGAACGAGATGCCCTATCTCCCCCAGGGGCCCGCTAGACGGAGCTGGCCACGCCTCAGCAATACCTGGGTCAGGTACTTGCCGTCCCGCTCTGAAAAAACGATCTCATCCACTACTCCTCAATAACGCAAAATTAAAATAAAATCGATCCAAAATCAATCATATCAATTTTTTTACCCAGCCCTAACCATGACATAATCACTATGTTTTAAGTGTGGGTTAGAGTTGCTTGGTCTCATTTTTTGGATTTGTATAAAATATTAAAATAAACAAAGTATTAGAAGTACAAAGTGTTTGTGTCCATACATCACTGTAGTTCTCTCTGATGACTTTGTAAAGGGCAGGGACCAGGGCACCTTTGTCCTTTAGCGAGGCAGCGTAGGTGGACACAGCACTGTCAGGGAGGGTCTGAAACACGTATACAAACAGGTGAAGACAACAACATAAAAGTAACAGATTTAAGACTTTTCAGAATCATTATGAGTGCAGTTTTACACTTATTTCAAGCAAAAGTACTACTCAGTCCCTAGAAAGTATTAGACCAGTATTAGACTACAGGGGTTCATTACCGTTTTGTCAAAGGACATTGTGACTATAAAATATGTTATCATGTCTTTTTATACCACAACTAAATAACTGCTTTAAACTCATTCAACTGTCTGCAAACAGACACAGAAAAGATATGTAAACAAAACTGTAGTTTGCATTATAGTGTTATAGTGACTTCAATGGATTCCAACAGTGGTTAGATGAAACTTGAGAGCATAGACCAGGACTTGATGAATGTGTAGCTAATGGGCTCACACTGGCCAGTGTCTGTAATGTATGCGACAGTAAAAGGGCTAATCAAGACTAAACCTTAGTAAATGTCACATTGGCTGGTTCATCTTCTGCTTTGCATGAACTCTGCAGTCCTGTCTCACTAATATAAAGTTGAAAACCCAGAAAAGCTGCTGTGCACTGCTTTTCCATTCATCTAGACTGTTAGTGAGCATGGATTCAGTTGGTTGTGGTTAGATGGTCAGGCCGTTTTGCATCATGCATGAAACATACTGCCATATGCACCTAGAATTCCATCAGTATGCATTACATCATTATGAACAAAGACACAGAATCATCAAGGTTTGTCCTTCCTACTCACTGCTGCTAGAAACAAGAGAAACACAAAATTAAATGTAATATGACAGTAGTCACATAAAAGAATACCCATCCGTATTTCTTTCACATTGACTGCTTAGTTATATTTGTTTCATTTAAACTTCCAGTGAAGTTTCGTAATGAAATCTGCAGCTCCAAATAAAGATTATAGTGACATCCAAATCAGGGAACATGGTTTGAAGCAGCTCATTTGTGCCATTTATATTGCTTTTATATGAATGAGGATAAGCTATGGTGTTCCTCTACTTTTAATGCACACTCAAATCTAATCACTACCTAATTAATAAAAGGATAATACAAGTTTGATACATCTTTATAATAGGGGTGTGCGAAATGACGATATTAGATCGTGAAGGATTAGAACATATCAACGAACTAAAAAAGCAGAGAGATCGTGGAATTGTCTAGAATATGATGTAGTCAGAGCCATATCGTATTCAACAGCTCTGGATGCAGTTATATGCTGACGCACAGACGCATAGCATCGGTTCACATCCACGTCACATGGATTTCACATTGTGTAGCGTGAGTCACTTCTAACAGCAAAACGGACAAGTTGTTTCCTAAAAAGAACTCCACTTCCACCATATGGAATTGGTTTGGCTTTTCCCTCAAACGACAAAGTGCAAACAACAGTAATTTACGAAATTTGCCCAAATACGGTTCACACATCAGATGGCAACACTATGAACCCGTTCAATCAGCTGGCAACATGATATCATGACTCGCATAAATATACACACTAGGGGTGTAACGGTGCACTCGTTTGTACCAAAAGGTTTCAGTTCAGGGCTTTTGACCCAATACGGAGGTGTACCGAACAAATACATGTAGCCTATGTGAAGAACGCAAACACTTGGAAAGCAGGGGGGCCGCAAGCAGAACCCATGTGCAGGGTTTCCCCTATATACATTCTGCAGTGGCGCCGCTGCTGCTGAATTTTCGGCGCCGCTGCAAAAAACAAAAACAAAAAAAACTCCACTTTATTCTGAGGCTGGGGCGCTGATAAGGGGAGGTAAACATGACAACAGAAAGTTTAACAAAGGCACAGAAGCCAGGTTGATGTTTGAAGCGTGTTAAGTTTCACTTTTGGTTTTCAGTCGTTATGGAGCGCCCCCCCCCCCCCGGGTCTCCTTCACTGTACCGAAAATGTATTGAACCAAAGACCCCGTGCCGAAAACATACCTAACCAAAATTTTTCTGTACTGGTACACCCCTAATACACACCACTTTTAATTGGCGTGTTATCTGTATGCATTGTAAGCTTTCTGTATGCTCACACCGCACTTAGCCCCGTCCAACCTGAATCGATGCGTGCTCAAACAGTATGTTAAGAGCCAAATTGCTAAAAGACCAGCCACACCGCAGCCAGAGGCAACAGGTAGTGTTAAACAAAATCAAACAACTTTAGCACATTTAATAAAAAAAAATTCAGTAAAGGCACTCTATGAGAAGAGTAGCAAATGGTGGAAAGAGGTAACAGAAGCAGTGACTATTTTCCTGGCAAAAGGTATGCAAATTAGTCTCAAAAAACAATGTAAAGAATTGTGGTAAAATGGAGATTGTGAGTTTATTTATTTTTTTAATCGTGATATGATATTTTTGCCATATCACCCACCCCTACTTTATAATGATACAACTCTTTTAAAAAGTAAAATGACTAAATTCTTAAGCCATAAAAGTCTTTAATTATAATTCTAAAGGTATAAAATTCAGATTATTGGATTTTAGACTCAGTTAGTCCAACTGTTGCAGCTGCATTTAGAGGTCAAAGTTACCAAGGGCTGACAAAGACCTAATCAACACGTCTTTTCAGCTTTTGTTGCAGTCACGAAGCAGTGGCAGAAAAAAGTGTGTGTAATAAGAGCCAGATGTACAACCTAGTGATCATGTCTGAGTGCTTTTTACACTAATACTAAACTAGTACCTTAAATTCTGACAGCCATTCCTCCACCACTCCTTGGTCCATAGCCAACATGTTCCCTCATCTGCAGTGGAGTCACCTCTACCTACAAGAGGAAAAAATACTGTTAAAAAAAACACACACACCGCAACATTACTGTCACACAGAAAGCATGCAGGGCATTTTCACATACACACACAGAATGAGGATGAATAAAGCCATGCTGTGTGCAAGTCTTCTATTAACTGGTATTATGATGAACATATTCTAATATAAAACCAGTGATAAATAGTGACCGTGCACACTCCAGGTGTCAATTCAATACTCTGGCACCCCCCAAAAAAGTCTTTCCTCTCCACCAATATTCCTGTCATTGCTCTCCAGATTCTCACACCACTGCAGCATGTACCGAACCTATTCTCAACTCAGAAAAAAAGAAAAATCACCCACACAGAGAAGCCTGGCTGGATTCTCCGTTATAAAGCAGAATTTAGATCCACCATGCTTTCTGTACAGGCTGTGGAATGTGTTCCAACGGAGACAGACGGGAAAAGATGCCCTTACCTGCTTCAGCTAACTGCTATTCACGGTGAAACGAATGCAACACTCCCTCCATCTCTGCCTCAATCCATCTGTTAATTCTTGCTCGCTCTTGCAATCACTCACATCATTTCCACGGTCTGCGTCCTAACTCCTCTTTTCCACTGAACTTGCATGCAGCTCCTTTCCTGTTAAAGCTCCAGTGTCACGTCTTACCCCGTCCTCTTTTGCTTATTCTGTCTACTGTGTTTTCTTTCCCTCTCACTGTCATTTCACTTCCCTCTCTCTCTTTTCCTCTCTGCTCTCATAAAGCATCTAGCGGTTCCTATGTGGCGCTTCTGGGAATAAACGTGTGACAGAAATACAGAAATATGACTGAATAACTAAAGGAAATATGACTAAATAACTGAAATATTTTTACATACAAGTTGAGGTGTTGGAATCGCTGTCTGTGACACAAAATCAATATGTTTAAAATGTGTTTAGTCTGTCTGGGCTGAAAGTAGAACAGCTCTCGCAAAAGGACATATAGGGCAGTTTTGTAACCTTCTGAAATACCAGGGATTAATGTCAACATAGGCATGTGAGATACTCTGGTATGACACGAAAAAAAAAAAGGTTCTGTCTTCAGTTATGGAACTGTGGATATTACATTGTGCCTTTTCACGCTTTGCCTACTGAGCTGGACATGATGCCACCAGAGAATGGTATCATTAGTCTTGCTAGGTTGAACGGTGCTATAGGGAAGTATAATGTCACATCACATTATGTATCATTTAAAAGGGAAGTAAAAACAACGAATGGTTTATCCTGCCTAGATTGAATCATTATAGTTACACTGATTGTGTTCTCATACTTGCATAGTCATGTGTTTGTTTGGTTTGTTTCAGCCTTAGCTGCAATTTTCTTTCAGGCTTGAACAAAACAAGCAACAAGGATAAGCTCATTACCAAAGCTGATATTCACATTTTTCTGATTATTAGTATCGGTGTTGTTTTTAACCAATGTCAGCTAAAAATATACTACTTTGGTTCAATGCTCTTGGCTTTGGTTACAAGTGAATTAACAGACTATCAACAGCGAAATGAGAACAGAAAGAACATTTATTTCCATGTTTTTCAACCTTGGGGTAGGGACCCCACATGGGGTTGCCTGGAATTCAAATGTGGTCACCTGAAATTTTTAGTAATTGATATAAAAAAAAAAAGAAATAATAATAATAATAAAAAACTTACTAATAAAAAATATATGGTGAGTTGAGAGAGACAATCCCAATACATAAAAGACATGACAAACTCTGAAGCTGAAACTGAAGCGCTGTGGTTCTGTTTAGCTTTCAAATGTTCATTGTGGTTGGTTTCAGATGCTGCAGCTCTTTCATAATTCATAGTTTGAGTTCTTGTTTGTTCAGTATTAATTGTCAGCCTTGTAAATCCAAGCTGGACTGACTGTACATATCCTGACCAAGGAAAATAAAATTCTCACTTTGTGCAGTAATCTACACCTGGCTTTTCTGCCTCCGTCCATAATAATATACATTAGACTAAATGTCCTCTAACATTAACATTTATTTGCAACATAGTATAGCAAACTATTGCATGATCAGAAACAAATTAATTTTAGCAAAAAAAAAAAAAAAAAAAAAGGCTCCGTTTTGAATGTCTGGGGTTGCCAGAAATTTGTGATGTTAAAATGGGGTCACGAACCAAAAAGGTCGAGAACCACTGATTTATTTATTTACTAGTACTTATTTTTAATAATCCCTTCATTTCCATGTGAATACTCAATATTATTATTATATGTAACAACATTTAGCACAGTACTGGTTACTTCAATCACTAATGTAGATATTTCCTTTGGAGCTGAAACACTTCATGATAATTTTTCTTTGTATTAGTTTTCATAGACTGCATGTAATAAGTTGACAAAGGAACCATGACGTTACCCATTGGTTACTGAAATGCTCTTTTGAGACCATAAGTTCATAATTAGGCTGTAATGATGTTGGTTTTTTGGAGCCAGAAACATATTTTGACAATAGGAGCAGAGCCTAGCCACCAGCAAGAGGTTAAGGGTAGGCTAATGCTAAATGCTAGCTTACTGACTCTTTAAAACTGTAAACTTCATCAAGCACTGTGTAACAAAGCCATTTTATAGTGTTGTTGGTGTAACCTACAAACCACATCTACAGCAGTGTTAATTTTGTTGCCCATTTTTCAATTTAGTCTTAGTCTTATGTCAAAGTTCCTTATTAGTCTTAGCCATACTTAGTCATTCACATATAATTTTTTTAGTCATGTTTTAGTCGACGAAAAGTCTCAACATTTTAGTGTAGTTTTAGTCAAACGAGAACTCAAGGTATTTTAGTCTAGTTTTAGTCAAAACATTTTAGTATTTTTTCATTTTTTATTTCAGGGATGATTTTTGTTTATCATTTCAGTTGAATTGTGTTTCACAGCTAAAATATTGATTAAATGTCATAATAACCTGGAAAAACAAATATCTTGAATGAACTGAACTGAATGAATAAATCTTCAATGCAACTTTGCTAAAAGTGTCTGGTTCGTTGATTCAGTACACATTTCCAAATGATGCATTTGTTCTGACAAAATTTTATTTAGAATCACTAACCAAATAAAAACAAAAAACAAAAAAAAAGCTGTTGTTAAATTGTATGACTCTTACAGCTACAGACTCTTATAGCTGAGCAGACACAGGTTAAAGTATAAAAAAACTTAAAAGGACAGAACTACTGTAGACTTAAAACACATTACCTACATGTTGGGTTTGGTTCTGTGCTTCACATTACAGTAGAACAAATGCAAGTTTGTTCTGTACAGAAATAATGACACAAAACTAGAATAGACCTATAGGTAAGAAAAATCCATTGTGAGATGGAGTCCTACAAAAAAAAAATCTGTCTTTGAATTAAGGGGTTTTAAAGTGAAAACATAAGCACAGCTAACACCTATAAACAAAACAGTCATGAGCAGATATCATCAGCCGTGGTCCGAGTCGGGCACCGACCCGGCTGGTGGCTAACAGCCAGGCACAGAACCGGCCGGCCGGTGGGCAGTTCCAAGGCAGGTACGGACAGGGTCGGCGGATGAGCCGGGCACAGACCCAGCCACCAGCTCACAGCACAGGCATTTCTTGATACAAAAATTGTAAACACAACATTAAATAAATTTGTGTGTCTTTAATTTTTGCTTGAACTTAATGTGCAAGTAGAATGTGGCCAAATGAGATGATATTCTTTACTCGAGTCAAACACATGTAAACAAAGTCGACCTGTTTTTATTTCTAAGATGAACGGAGACCATTATCACAATAATACAAAATTGCATTACAAGTTATGTAATAGTTGGTGCTGGGGCGAATGACACTGTTTTTTTTTTGTTTTTTTTTGATAGTCAGTGTGATCTTGTCAGTGTAATTCAGTAAACACACTGATGCTCAGTATCTGAGTCTCATCCAAGCATCTCTTCATAAGGACAGTCCAGAGCCCAGCCTCTGCCTCCTAATGAGCGGGAGGACACGGTCTCCAATGTCTCAGTGACTGATAATCTGTTTTTTTTTTCCAATAGCAGCCTGTTTTCACTGCGGGGTATATCGTGTCTACTCTCTGTCGTGTCTACACTCTAAAAGCACAAGGCCAAATTGGCTGTAAAAATGCAGTCCTTGTTTGGTATGTCTGATAACGGAGGCTGAGGAGGGAGGGAAGGAGTCCTTCTATGTGCACACCATCATGCAGAAACATGTGTTCCTCTCCTTAAACGCTCTTTTCCAACACATCAGTGGGTGGATGACATCCAGTCTAAAAGTAAGTAACTTTGGACACATAAAGTAGGCTGGCTGTGAAAGCAAATATTAGTAAGACATAGCACCTCATCACAAACACCAAAGACACAAATTCATGTCACAACATGTTCTTACGTTTGAATAAGCAGCGGTTGATGTTCGTTACACTTGCATGAGGTGTTTGTAGACCACTTCCAAAGGCTCCACTTGAGCAGTTATTAAAATGTGAATGTAATAATAAAATATGAATGTTGTTTGTGGAAGCACCTTTTTGTTTGTGAGCCCTTCCTTTTGCTTCCTCCGTCTCCCTCCTCATCCGCCTACACGATACCACACCACTCTTTCCTCATCGTCTTCTTTGCTTCATAATCTGTCTTTCACTCAACCAAACTTGTTTTTTTTTTTTTTTTGCATTTTTCTAGTGTTCGGTCCCTCCATGGCAGCCAGGTGCCTATTTATGGACTGTACCAATGACAGGAATGACAAAGGGGGAGGGGAGCTAGTGACTCATGAAATGGGGAAGGATTATATAGCAGAATAGCCTCCATTTAGAGAAATTAGTCCTTTGTGGCCGTTTGTTGTTCTGCTCTGTAAAGCTGGTGAAGACAACAAGGAGGGCAGCAGTATCTAAAACCAGACATGTGCATTTTAATGACATGCACACCGACTAACATAATAAAGGCTGTGATTAGAAAGTGGATGAGTCAGTCATTTAAGAGAACGAATTCTCCTCCTACATGTTCACTTCTAAGTAACCCATAAACTCTGTCCATTTTGCCGTCTGGGGCACGCTATCTACATTCACTGCATCCAGAAAAAGAATCTTTGAAACCCAAATCAACCACTGCCTGCAATGCCGCCGCCTACCTATGTGATATATTTGCTTTGGATTAAGCGGAGAAGCAACTGCAACGACACAAAGAATAGGCTGTGGGTGGACACTGGGGTACAAAGTTATGTTACCACAATGCAGCTAAAAATAAAAGACTGTCAGTATACAACGTGAACAAGTCAGATCTGAATGTATGTAATGATGTCCAGGACAAATAGTGTCAAATCAGCTGAACACTGATTTTTTTTTTTTTTAAACCAAGCCATCGATCTAACAAACACATAGGCTACCTCTAAACCAGGGGGGTTTTTTTTGTTTGTTTGTTTTTTTTTTACACACTCCAAGCTTTCATCTTGTTCCAGGTCTTACTGAGACTGTATTATATGGAGAAATCAGTTTATCAACAATGAACAGATTAAAAAACCATGAATCTCCTCACCCACACAAATGGATTTAAACCACAAACAATCACAGAACGCTCTCAGATTGTTGTAGTATATTGACACAACACAGACGAGTGGAGGAAAATGAATGTCCTTGGACTTCAATAGAGAGAGTAATGTTATTAGACAGATGTTTCGTCTTCCGTTCTCTCCATCTCTTTGTCATTACCAACTTTCAGATCCTGACAAAAATCAATATTAGAATACAGAGAGAGAACACATTTGTGCAAATGATGCAGCAGCTGGTGAGCGTTTTCTGCACCATTCAACCACACTGACCAGCACTTACAGAAACACACACATGAATTAACCAGTGTAAAGAATAAGTGGCTGAACAGGCTTGACAGGCCCCAGTAACAAACCAATGAAATGATGAATGCATGGAGAGAGCCTGGGCAGAAGCATGAAACACACACAGATCAATGGTTAAGTGAATAAATTAAAGAAGATATAAAGGGATGTATAGAGACAGAGGATAAAAGGCCTGCATGACAGCCTGAAGGCTAGATAACTCAACAAGAAAGAAACAGTTTAATAAAAGGAGGGAGTTCATTGGGTTTCTGAAAGCACTGCCCCCGGCAACCTCCTAGACTCTAATGAACACAAGATAGGTAAGGATACTGAAACCTACACCACTATCAGAACAGCCTGGAGAAATGTGTTAAACCAGCATGTGCAGTAGCCTTGCTGTAGGTTACTGTGTATTCCACCAAAGCTCCGACAGACATAACTCCATGCCAAGGAGTGACGGAGAATGTGTCACGAATTGCACAAGTGTGTATTTGCAAATGTGTTTATTCAATTCTTCAAAACCTGTTCCTGTGAGCTAGCTAAGTCGGTTGACAGATCGTTCCTTACACCCACGCCTCAGTCTTAAAACTGTCTCACTTACAGACACACACCAACACAGACACACACACACAGTGCTGGCAGTCCAAATGAGCTTATTGTGACTCCTCCTAAAGGTTTGTCCCAACACAACAGGTCTCTCTTGAGTTTACATTCCTAATCCTTGTTGCAAGTGTGCCTGCATGTTCTGACAGAGCGACTGTGAAAACATCTGATGTAAACACATAAAACATCACAGAGGCTTTCATGACACGGATTAGGCTAATACAGAAAACACTGATAATTATCAAAAACAAAGCCTCTGGTGTGCAGTTGTTACGTCATAGAATGTAGTACCTGTCTGTGACGGCTGGACAACAAAGAACTGTAGAAACAGCAAGTGAGAAATAATCAGGGGGACACCCACAGACATCCACAACAACCCTCCCTGCAGATTGCTTCATTTCCTATTACACACATGGCTTGGAACCTCTTTTCTTTATTTCAGGAAATGAGTTTGCAAATAAGAATGCAGTCTTCAATAGAAGGAAGAAAGAAAATGGCGAGAAAGACGAAGTGGCTGGTTTTGAAAGAGACAGAGCTGCCCCAGCTGCTTTTTCCTGTGGTACAGGGTGTAAACCACACAAACTTGATAGGTGATTCAAATGACACACAATACTCACACTAGCCCTTGACGAATCAATGACACAGACACCTCAACAGCTACAAAAAAGATCAAAGGACCTGTAGGCATATTCAGTCCTAGATTCAGTATTCCCTGATGACTTCATCTCTCATATAGACACACCCAAACCACCAATAAAATGTTAAATTGTACTAACCAGGAACTGCAGTGACTCTAGAATCTCCACTTGGAAAGAAACAAACTAGGTCAGTTGTAAATAATCAACAAAGTGTGGCTACCAATGATTTCTTGCTTAAAGCAAAAGTCGTCAAGACACTATTTTGAGGTGTCTAAAAAACAGGTGGAGGCAGTCTTATATAACTGTGGTCATTAGGGGCAGATCTTCTAACATGTCCTACACGCTGCCAGAGCTCACAGCTTGACCTGACCTCCTGTTGGCCGTCACTGCTAAGAGCTGTTCACACCATTTATCCATTTCTTTTGTTTGACATTTTGGTTCCCCATCTCTTCCCAGTTTATATACCTTGCTTTGTTTATACTGTCTGTTTCTGTTTTCTTTATTTGGACTCTCTTGGCCTGTTGTTAACCCTGTTGCATCACCGCCTCCCCCTCAGGTTCACTTCGGTAGCAGGTGGCTTATAGCTCAGAGGAAGGTGGGGGGCTTCTGCTTTTCTGCTTTATTTCTCGTTCGCTTATACAGAAGAGAACCGCCTGCAGCAAAGTACACATGACAACAGAGTCTGTGGTTTGGGTGTGTGGTTTTTGCTGCCGAGGGAGACGGATAGAGAGATCTGACAGGGAGGAATCCTCTTATAGCAGCCTACGCTCTCTCTGTTGCCTCTAAGCCAGTGATGCATCTTCATCCCATCTCTTGCCCCTCCCATTACCTATCTTCCTTTAAGTAAGCAAGCCTGAAGAGACTGATGATTAACATAGCAGATTTTTCAATTTTTAAAGTCCTCTTTTATCTTCACTGCTCCCTCCCTAAGCTCCCTTATAATCTATTAATGTTCAACACTTTGAATTCACATCTAAATACAAGCAGTGGTGCAGTTAATTAGTGTGGCTCCATTATTAATTTCTATAAAAGGCTGTAACTCATCTCTACATAATTCATCTGTGCAAAATTTGGTCTGTAAGGGGGAAAAATTGCAACACTTTTCAATGTTCAAACAGGGTGACTATCTGTGATGCTGGATGACAGCAGAAACCGTGTGGCAGTCCTGCTCCATGACCTGCCAGGCTTTACTGTCAAAAAGCATTAAGGAACCTCAAACACTAGCAGGCACGGATGCAGCACATTACCAAGCCTGGTCATACTTTAACGTGCATCAGCATCGTAATGGCACCACTATTAACCATGCACAATGACTTACCCCTCACCCCGTCCATTGCTGAAGGGCAAGCCTTCCCTTAACAACAAAGACAAACACATACACTGTATAAAAAGTAAATGACAACCTACAGATCAAGCCACAAATAGTATCTTATTTACACAATAACTGGAATAGCACCAGGAGCACAGTCCTTGTAAAGGACGCAGAGTGTAAAGCAAACACTCTTCAACTTTTGTTAACATGTACACCAGGGATGGAGCTCATTTCACACACTACTGCCTCGGGGCTGTGCAGCAGAGTTTCACACTCTTCCCCCTCCTGCAGGAAACTCTAGGACTGCTTGAATGGCACGGAGGAAAGCTGCATCACATGATAGTTATTTCAAAAATCCTAACAACGTATTATCTAGCATACCAGTCTGCAGTGGTAAAAATATTAACAGCTGTGTCTATGACAGTCCTTTCTTCTGCCAGAAATACACATTAAGAGAGGAAGCATCAGATGAAGCTAAGGAATCAGAAGTATCATAACAAGGTCCTGACACACACAGCTCTGTACTAAACAGGGCAACCTTAGGTCCAAAGTCTGTCAGTGTACTTCTGTTGTACAAATGTTGGTTACAATGAAAAACTCGTTCCATCAAAAGCATCTTTTCACTTAGTGATCTCCTTTAAATGCCCTCGGGGTAAATTAAACTTGTCAGACACTGCTAACTAGCTAGTTTGCCACACTGACAACTGGAAATAGGAGCTTGCTTTAGATCAAAACTGATATTCTGTCTCATGGGAACCGGTAGTTAAAAGCAAGCATTAGCTTTACCAGCCAGATAGTCCAGAGCATTTGCTGACCGGTGTATACCAGAGACGGTAAATTAATCCTTCGCCGTCACATACTCTCTAACTCGGCTTGCTGAATGACTTCGAGCTGTCAGTGCAGTTGCTTACAGATTAGCTAGTTAGCTAGCTCGGCGAAGGCGCGACCCCAAGTAAACTAGAGAAGTTACTCTTTACTTACTGGCATGCTATCTGTCAATTTCCCGGTATCGCTGTCCTCTATCGTCCAGACGTCGCCAGCAAACGCCTACCGCTTCACTACTCCATAAATCTTCTCAATAATTCAGCAACAGCAACCCCTTCCATCTTCATTACTTTCTCCACTCAAACTACCTTAAACGCGAGGTCTCGGCACCTACTGAGTGACAGGCGTCTGAGCCAATGAGAAAGCGGTATTTCATTCAAGCACCGCGCCCCCTGAAAACAACATCCTATCACATTAGACACTGCGTCCACGCTAATAATTTCCACGATCAGGTTAGGTTGCTGCTGTCAGTGCTTTTTGACAGCATTGTGATCTATCAAAGGTTCTTTTAATCAATCATTAATAATTAATTTACTGGCAGTTGACATTTAACTCAATCACATGAGTGACTGACTGTCAAACTGTAGCTAAATAACATTTAATCAAGTACATTTTAGTTTATCCATTGTTATAATTGATTCTGAGAACATGTTTTTCTCAGTAATTTCACAAAATGACAGAGAATCGAATTTACCAAGGTCGTAATTTACAAGGAAGCCTGTATTATAAATACAATATTGATTAAAATACATTTTATATTAGGTTGATCATATAAATAAACAAACAACTTAATTAAACAGTACAACATTCACGGATTTTCCACCACGTGCTGAGTTTACTTTGTTATTAAATTCATCTGCAAAGCTTAATAAATCAGAAGCACCAGCCTCTTTCTCGGGTAAATAATGCATGATTATTTGACAGTGACCTCTAAAACAATGGACATTTCAAAATTAATTATCTAGATGGCATATGACCATGTGTTTGTCTGCTTTCACATCCACAGCAGCTGGATGTGTGCAGTTTTTAATCAATTAATATTCCAGTGGGGTTGCTGTGAATAGCAAACACAAAATCTGCTGCCTCTCAACAAAAAACCAGCATGATCACAGCATATGTCATATTCCATGTTCTGCTGGGAAAAAAAACAAAACAAAACACTGTTACTGGCTTTCTAATGCAATAAGAATTATATGTCAAATGTAATGCCACTTGTGGAGTAACCTAGTGCAAGGTGAAAGCATCTCTCCTCTCTGTCACATTGGCAACAGTCAAACAGTATGAGGTGCCACAGATTTGTGAGTGACAGTAGTAAAGCATTTATTTTGACATCTGAATTTCTGATACCAAATGCCTGAGATCCAGACTATATCTTAGAAATAATAATAAAAAAAGAGAAGAGAAAGTAGAAATGTGAGGGTGTATTTCCATTACTTGAGTGCCACCGAGTGTTAGACAGTAAAACTACAGGTACAGATAGATAGATAGATAGATAGATAGATAGATAGATAGATAGATAGATAGATAGATAGATAGATAGATAGATAGATAGATAGATAGATAGATAGATAGATAGATAGATAGATAGATAGATAGATAGATAGATAGATAGAATTACTAATACTTGTGTTACAGTTGGGAAACAACACTAAAAACTATGAAAAATTCAAACTAAAAGTAAACTGAAATTAAACACCAAAGTGAAAGGCTAAAAAAGCAAAAGGAATTACATTAAAATATCTGGTGGGAAAATGTAGCCCTTTACTATGTATTTCACAAGTTTTTTTTCCAATATCTGTTGGGTAAAATCATAAAATAACTATTATAAAGTGAATGCACTGGACTGAAAAGTGCAATATTTCTATCTGAGGTGCTTCACTACTCTACTGCAGCTCCCTCTATTTTCTTTTTCCCTTCTTCAGTTCCTCTGTTTCAAAGATAAACTCCTGAGAAGAAAAAAAAAGATAACTTTCAAGGTTTATAGTCAAAGGTGAATTCTTCAGTCTACTCAAATGCAGTTCTGATATTTGTATTTGTAATTTCCTACCTTCATTTTAATACACATATGTAAACTCTCTGACTTTTCAAAACAGACTCATTAAGTTTTAATACATTCAAAGAGGATATGGATTATTACTATTTAGCCCACACCATGATAACACATAAAAAGAGTTATATTATTATTATTATTATTATTATTATTATTATTATTATTATTATTATTATTATTATTATTGTTATTATTTATTTTATTTAAGGTAAAATTACAAATTTATAAAGTATGATACCTTGGTATATCAATCACAACAAATAGCAAACAAACATAAAATCAACAAAACGGACAACAAAGGGAGACAGAACCTCAAAGAAAATTCATCATAGTGCATTTAGTTCTGTTGCTGACATGCCGAGCACATGAGAGTTAATGTTATTTTCAGTCTATTTTTTTTTTCTTTATTGGATTTGAGGTTAGAATGGTTCAGTAATCTTCACATTCTATTCATATGATGTGAGGTTCAGGTCACTTTTCCGCTAGAAATGTCCTTCAGTGACCCACTTTCTAATTTTAGAGACTGGGCACATTCACATCCTGTATGTTCTCACTTTTGGTGCAGTAGAGAAGTTGAATCAGTCGCTCTGCTTTATTTATTTTTTTAACATATGTATCTGCTCTGTTGGAATGAATAATGTGTGTGTGTGTGTGTGTGTGTGTGTGTGTATGTGTGTTTTTGTCACTTCTGCTCTGCAGCGTACATTGTCCTTGATCTGTGTATACGTCTGACTGCATTTCTTCTTCCATTCCTTGTCCTTTTGAACTGTCTGCTGAAAGGAATTCTCCAGAGCTTCCCTCCTGCTTCTTCAAGGCTCTCTTCAAGGACCTCAGATTGACCCCTCAGGTTCCAAGTGGCATTTTTTAGGCTTTATTTTCCCTTGTCTTAGAGCTGTTTTCCTGTTTTCAAGGATGTCTTCATTGATCTCATTAATGGATGAGTCGAGGGCATTTGTGAAATCCTCTACAACAGAGGTCTGGGGAGGCTGCAGGTTGCAAAGTCATGTATTTGTATTTGTGTTTGTATTTATTTATTTAGTTACAGGACAGTGTGTATTGGCATTAGTTACAAAGAACAAGATGCATGCACCAGATTTAGCAGAGAAGTTAATTTCCATCTGTTGTCCTGGACAAACGACTAACACAACAAACATCACTTAGATTACAAAGTCATAATATACTGGAAGAAAACTGACACATATAGGAAAGTCTGCTCAGATTGAAGGGCTTCATCCAAATTCATAAAATACATTCAATACATACAATACATTCTAAAAATACACTAACTTTCCTAGCGCAAGAATAAGATATAAAAGATAGAACGGGAAGAAGAGAAGAAGAGAAAGGGGGAAAAAAAGTAGCAAGAAGAATATATAAACAAATAGATAAATAAGATAATTGTGCAATTGCAAATTGCAAATGTGCTTCCATGTCTTCCTCTATATATAGAGTTTAAAGTATGGGCTGACCAAAGATTTTCAATCATATAATGTACAATTTTGCAAAAGTAAATAACTCCAAAACCTTTTAATATCCCTCACTTCCTGATTCTTCCTGATTTCACATCAGAATATTTAGGTTTAATTTCTGCCAGAAAAAACATAAACACAAATCAGAGAAATAATGTTACAACAAGAAAAAAAATCCACACAACCTGGAACACTGTTGAAACATGTGATGTTTATGTATTTATTAATCACAAAATGTTTCATGTGTTTATTCAGAGCACTGACAATTCATAGTGTCTGACATTGTGAAAGAAGTTCTTAGATCTTTACTACAAAAAGTGTACAAATACTCTGTCGTCAGTAAAATTCTACTTAAATGACAGTACAGTTAGTGTTAGCAGACAAATGTAGATTGTAGATAAAATAGAAGTAGAAGTCCCTGTGACTGATATTTGAACTAATGGGTCGGTTCTAAGGGGGCGTGTCATGGAGGTTGTCATGGTTATGTTATGTTGTTTTCCACGCCCACTCAGGACAAAGACTGCCCACATGGTCAGACATGTGCAATCGCGATGACCCATGATGCAATGCTCTGTACAATTTATTAGTCTCACTTAATTCAGAAAGGATCAATTGACTGAATGTAAGTGATACTATAATTTTTTTTTTTTTAAACCAAGTTACCTTAATGATAAAGACGTGAGTTGCTTCTGCTCTGAACCAGTGGTTCTCAACCGGGGGCCACACTGGGGGGCGTTTAGAATGAGAAAACTGAGAAGGGGGTACTCAGGCACAAATGGGGTGCATTAACGATTATTTTTGTACATCACATTATACATCACTCACTCCCCCCCTCCCGTGCAAAGATCCTATGTAAACAAGGTTGAGAAACACTGCTCTAAACAAATAATCCTTAATGCTTAAATTTTTGTGTTAAGATCAAATGTTTCGTTGCAATATGTTTTCTCAAATGAATTTAGTTGAACTGAATCGTCAGGTTTCACAATATGACAATAACAATAGTAAGTCTTTCCTCTCTGTGATGATGGCAACAATTAATCAGTGTGATGTGCAGATTTGTGAATAACAGTAGAAAAACCTTTTTTGCCTTTTGTTTTTCTTTATTTCAGATTTATTTCTGAGGCTAAAAGAAGAAAAGCAATTGAAGCAATTGAAAAGTTAGAATGCCATGACTCTTCAATTCAATTTTATTTGTAGAGCCCTATATCACAACAAGGTTGCCTCACAGGGCTTTATAGAATTAGTTGGATATGAGAACAAACAACAGTCAAGTAAACAGTAGATGAAGGAAATGGATTAATGTCCTAGGCATCCCCCGTCCGCAGACCCTCCTTCTCGGCAAGGAAAAAACTCCAAAACCCAGTGGGAAAAGAGAAACCTCGGAGAGAACCACAGTGAAGGAGAGACTCTAGTGTCTGACAGTACAACTACAGTTTATGTAGAAAAATCAGCTCTGCACAGGTAATACAGGGTGTCCATAAAGTCTCCCAATTTACACTTTAACTGATTTATTACAAAAGCAAACAAATAGACAGATCTATGGAAATTATTACAAAATGAAAAGTAGATACTGATGTATTTTTTTTGCCTCACATAATAAATCTCTATATGGGCACCATTAGTTCACTAGAAAAAATCTAATCCTACCAAGTTTATTTTTCTCATTTCTCGTTAAAATATCTCATCACACTTAAAATAAGACATAATCACCTAAAGAGTAGCTTTTCAGTGAAATATAAGAACTTATTTTTAGACAATAGATCTTGAAAATCTTATTTCAAGAAATCTTACAAGACAATTTTCACTTGTTCCACTGGCAGATTTTTTTTGCTTAATTCAAGATTTTTTTTTTTGCTTAATTGCTTAATTCAAAAAAAATAATCTGCCAATGGAACAAGTGAAAATTATCTTGGTAAGATTTAGATTTTTTCCAGTGTTGGATGAAGCACAGACGATAGTGGATTTGTTTCCATGTTGGCTGTATCACAGCCTCATCAATGGTTTCAATGGTATCAGTGATCTTTACTTCAGTTTGTTGATGTCTCATATCTTTGTTTGATACATGATGTCTGGAAATGTTTGATTTAATAGGAACCCACCAACATGTGGTCCCCAATGTGGTGTAACACCATCTACCTGGAAAATGATGGTTGGTTGAAGGTCATCCAGTTGTGGTGACACATATTCAGTTCAAAGGTCACGGTGAACATTTGCAGTAATTGATCTCTCATTGAAGAAAAATGGACCAATGATTGGATTGCACATGATCCCATAATGTCATTAAAAACTTTGGTAACCACTGAGGACATAGAACAAATCTGATTAACATATCTCATCAACTGCTTTTGTAATATATTTTCTTTAAATGTAAAGAGACTTTGTGGACACCCTGAACATCTTCATGTCTTGGATACTGTAAAATCATCTCATGTATGTTCATATTCAGACAATAGTGGGTTAAAAAGTGTCAAAGAACATATATAACTTGTGTGCATATGTAAGTCTGCAGTAGTGGATTATAATAAAACCATCAAAATGTCCATCGGCTAGAGAAGAGCCCCTGCTATCTGTGCAGCCTCAGTGAGAACATCCCCCGCTCGCCTTCTGTATTCCAGAGACAACTCCTTTGCCCTCGTCACTTCCTTCATGTTCTCTTTTAGGTTCTCATCCAGTCTCTGTTGCTCCTGGTAAGTTTGTACTGCTGCTTTTACTTGGTCAGCCATCTGGTCCTTGCTGCGGAGGAGCCAACCAATCAGCTCTTGAAGACTCGTACCTTTTGAGATGGTGGCCTTGGCACATTCTGAAGTGTTCTTCAGTTCATCAACAGCCATTTGCAGGTGTGAGGGAAGCGGCTCGCTCTCATCAGAGGTGTTTTCAGACTCAACTGGAACAACACAGAGGAAGAAGTCGTAGCCCTTCAACCTCAGGGTAACTCTGTATTTGGATCCTGTAATTGCAGTGAGATGAAGCTCAGGATTAAAAAAAGGGAAACAGGAAACACAGGCATGTTCTCTGCCACCGTGGCCTGTGTATTTGCTACTGACCGTGTTCGTCTCTGATCTTTCTCATGCATTCAGCTAAAGCCAGCGCACCGCTGTGTACACAACCACATCTCTGCTGCAAGTTGGATATGAGTCGGACCATGGTCTCGTAGCGATGTTGCTGCTCGTTGAAGGCCTCGGCCACATCCAAAAACCTCTGGTCCAGCTCTGGTACACCTACCCGCCTCATCACCAACCTGCCAGTCCGCCTCCCAGTCCCAGTACCTGGGAGAAAAAAAAATAAGCACAACACAAAAGACTCGCACACAAAAAAGCACCTGCTGGGTTGTTGTGTTGAGGGGGTTGTATGTTGTATTTCTACTGTACAATATTCAAAAAGGTCTTACAAATATCATTAAATTAGTAGAAAACAGAGTTCTGATGTTATGCCAAAGCTGTCTGTACTGAACTGTATAAATTTGAACTGAATTTTTTCACAGCCACAAGCTGACGTGTCTGTGACTATGAATGTCGCCACAAAGAAAGTGATCCAGTGATAAAAACAAGAAGCACAGTTGTTTTCACCACTGAACACAGCTCTAAATGAAAAGAATGGATTTTGGGTTTTCTTTCTATAGGTGAGTTACATTATGAGGCTTATGAAGGTATAAAGTTTTAATGTGATGTTATTATCTGTACTATGTTGCCGTTTGTTGATCCACGGTTCAGAATAAACTGTGACAGTTCTGACATAGTTTGGATGATTCCAAAGTGATATTTAGTTCAACTACTGACAACACAAACCATGCAGAAAAGAGAGGTGATTTGTGTTATGAGTGATATGGTTGAAACTATCAGCATAGAGGTAAGTGAGAGATAAAGTACCATTCTGTGACCGGGTCTGCCTAGCAGATTCAGCTCCATTCACTTCAGATGGTTGAGGCTGCAGGAGAGGCTGCCTCTAAAACAACAACAAGTTATGGAGGAAAATCAGTGTACATGATGTTCAAAAGGGGGCAAGGCAAAACAAAAAAGAATTTGCATGATATTATACTATTGTTGTAATAATAATATCTTGGACATACTTTTACATCCAAGGCTAAAATGACACAAAAGCTGTTTCAAGAAAAAAAAAAGTAACATGGTGAAATGATACAAAGCATAAAAGTGACTTGAAAAGAAACTTTAAGATGTTTTAACAGTTGAAAAGTAAATAAAAATGAAGATCTATAGCAGTTCATGGTACATTTATTGTACGTTTGAGGCACCTAATTTCTTCTTTGGGTCTCGAGTTGAAAAACCTTAGGAATTATTGTCTTTTAGAGCTTTTCCAGCACTTGAGGGTTACTCTGGCATTGAAACAACATCCGTATATGCAGTCATTCAGAACGTCTTGAGGTCTTTATGGAAAAAAACAGAGTTGTAAGGTTTTGTTCATGCAGTCCAGTGGCATTTCTACAACATGTACTTTACATAAACTGGGAAAAAGGGTCAAAAGAGGTCTTCACAGACTATATTGGGTGAGGCTCTGACATTATTTTCCTCCCAGATTAATTTATTTTTTGTTAGTCCATTTGTTTGTGTTTTGTTTTTTCACTCTTTTCAATTCCTGACAATCTAGTGAGCTGTATATATATTATAAAAACAATCTGACAGTTTTTTTTTTTTTTTCAAAATTAAAAAAAAAGGTCTAGGAGCATAGTATGAAGGATTCCCATACCCCATTTTATGTAAATAGATTCAACAAAAGATCCATAAAATATTTTTAAATAATTTATTGTCATATCATGTACTCTACCTCATGCACAACAGGAGCAAAACCAGTGTTCAAATACAACAAAACTGTGCGGGTCTTAAAAGTACTGGTATTAAGAACATAATGAGAATATTTGTCTAAAAAATAAGATAAGAGATGTAGTAGAGTAGAAGAATAAAACAATTCAGTTATGGTCAAATTATTATATTTTCACTGCCACCATTGCTTGTAGTAGATCCATCCTAACACAGACCTATGTAATGATTCAGTTATAAACTCAATATCTGACATTTTTGCTTTGTTTTAAGAGGTATAGCTTCCCTTATAACAATAAATAAATGTAGGATATTATGCATTATATTCTATTAAGGCTCTATAAAAAATACAGTCGTTACTTCACAACTTTATGCACAGTGGGTTTAGTCCACTTAACTTCACCATCCACTTCCTCCATTACCTGCGGCTTAGTTAAACCAATACAAATGGAACAATGTGTAAAACTATGCGAATAAATTCCTGACAAACTTTTTTTTAGTGTCAGTATGTAGTGTGCACGGCTGAGTAAAAACCAAACGCATACCTCATTCCCGGAGTTTTCACTGGAGATGCAACAACAGCAGAGAAAACGAATCATTTTGTGCAGTTCCTCTGTCTCACTTGCTTTTCAGGTCAGTAATTTATGACAATGTGTCTACAGTCCGCATTCCACATGACGTCAGAGTCATGCGACTATTGAATAATAATAATAGAAAAACTTCCTGGTCATGTGTGAACATTACTGATAACAACCTGGCAGACAGGTGCGCCCACAGGTGCAGGGTTTGTTTTTTTTCCCCCTCAACTTTATCGATCAAAATCTGGACATACATTCGACAGAATTCCATAGAGAAACGCTTTTCTTTTTTTTTTTTTTTCCCAGACAACAACAACAACATCAAAGTTATGCTGAACAGTATTTGTAAAGAACATTGTACATAATAATAATAATAATAATAATAATAATAATAATAATAATAATAATAATAATAATAAAATTAAATAAATAACAAAAAATAAAGTCAGCGGTCTAATCGGGTATCAATACATTCAAATTTTCACAAACAGTCATGGCTTGTTTGGGTTTTACATATTTCAGTGTTTGTTTGTTTTTTAAGTTTGTCATTTCATTTATGTAACCTAAGAACGGTGGGTGGTTCTTCATTACGACGGCGTGTTAGGGTCACTATGAGAATAAAGTCGTAGTTAAAAAAAACAAAACAAAATAAAATAAAAAAATAAAAAAAAAACTCATTATTTAACGAGAGTAAAGTCTTAGTTAAAAAAATTCACTATAACGAGAATAAAGTCGTTATTTAACGAGAATAAAGTCGTAGTTAAAAAAAAAAAACCTCATTATTTAACGAGAATAATGTCGTAGTTTAAAAAAAATCACTGTAACGAGAATAATGTCGTAGTTTAAAAAAAATCACTGTAACGAGAATAAAGTCGTAGTTAAAAAAAAACAAAACAAACAAAAAACCCAACAAAACTCATTATTTAACGAGAATAAAGTCGTAGTTAAAAAAAAAATCACTATAACGAGAATAAAGTCGTTATTTAACGAGAATAAAGTCGTAGTTTAAAAAAAACCTCATTATTTAACGAGAATAATGCAGTAGTTTAAAAAAAAAAAACACTATAACGAGAATAAAGTAGTTTTTAAAAAAATCATTATTTAACAAGAATAAATTAACGAGAATGAAGTCGTAGTTAAAAAAAACCCTCATTATTTAACGACAATAAAGTCATTATTTAACGAGAATAAAGTCTTAGTTTAAAAAAAAAATCACTATAACGAGAATAAAGTCATTATTTAACGAGAATAAAGTCTTAGTTTAAAAAAAAATCACTATAACGAGAATAAAGTCGTTATTTAAGGAGAATAAAGTCGTAGTTTTAAAAAAAAATCACTACTTAACGAGAATAAAGTCATTATTTAACGAGAATAAAGTTGTAGTTAAAAAAAAAAAATCACTATTTAACGAGAATAAAGTCGTTATTTAATGAGAATAAAGTAGTTTTAAAACACTCATTATTTAACGAGAATAAAAACCTTCATTAACGAGAATAAAATCATTATTTAATGAGAATTCTCGTTAAATAACGACTTTATTTTCATAATGACAAGCGTTTTTATTTTCTTATGTGGCCCTAATATGCCGTCGTACTACATAAATCTGCATCTGTGGATAAATTGTAAAGTGTTGTACATAATTTCTCTTTTTTTGTTTTTCATTGTAACTCTTAGTTTAACCCATAGGTGTAGGTAAACTGTGTTGTGTTCGCCTCCTGCAGGTATGTGGTAGTTAATACCAAAAAACGACTGGAATAATATTCTGCTATTTTGTTTAATAATTCAGCTCCAAACACAACTCTTAATTTCCAAAATCCTAATCTCAGCGTTTACAAACTGTAAAAGAAAGTGTCAGTGAGTAAACAAGGTAAATGTGTAATTTGTTCGATGTGTCATCAGAGGGCGACAGCGGGCTGATGGCGCCACTACACTACTGAAGCAGAGAAGAAGAAAAAGAAGCAGATTTTAGTTGTAGAAGAAGAAAAAAAAAAAGACCCTCGTCGAAACAAAGAGGCTGGAGTAAGTGACCCGGTGGAACTGAACAGGTAACAATAATAACAATAATAAGCCCGGCATGACTGGGATGGCCTCACCAGAGAAAGCGTCCAGCTCCAAGAAGAAAAGCGAGAGGAAATGTGTGTCAAAAGAGGAGTACAGACAGCTGTCCAGCATCATGGGGGTCATGAACAACCTGAGGAAACAGGTGAGTGAGGGGCTTGGACAATGAGTGGGTGGAGCTGGCACTACATTATCATACAAACTGACAGATAATTGTGTCCTTTTCTGTTCATTTTATACCACTGGTGTAGTATCTACCTAATAATAGTTCATTCATTCACATGCAGTTCATCTAATGAAAGGGAGGAGCCATTTATCGACCTTGAAGATTAAAACACATCAAATATCACACATTTGTTTGCATTTAAACCTTTCTAAATAGTAAAATACACACATGCATTCAACTGACACTGTAAATGATGTGGAAATATGGGTGAAAATACATGTATGTTAGATTTATCCACCTGTGATTGGAGAGGATTATATGAATTCTACAAAAGTATTAGGAGACAGCCCCAGTTGTGGGATAACTATGCAAATGTATGTGATGAAACCTGTCCTAACACCTGACCCACTGTGTGGTTTATGCAGGGTACCCTCTGTGATGTGACCCTGGTGGTTCAGGGGAAGCACTTTCCTGCACACAGAGTCGTCCTAGCTGCTGCCAGTCACTTCTTCAGCCTCATGTTCACCAGTAAGTGAGCACTGGTTCAACATACCTGAGTGTAATAGACTGCAGTACACTTATTTTGTGCTGTGGGGTAATGACCTGTGCTGCTGCGTCCCTAGAAATACAAAAGATTGAGTAATATGTAAATAAGCCCATATTTATGAAGTTTAGAAGACTGATCACATCCAGGGAACAGATGTGCAGAGCTGTGTAGAAATTCTTCATGATTATACTTCTGTAGATGTTTCAGGTCCTGTACTTTTCTTGGACATTTATTTTTCTGCATATATAGGTATTATTATGATCATTTATTTGTGCTGAATTACAAACCATGATGATTTTGTGATAAAGCCGTGCATCTTTTACGTCATTAAGATGTCAGTGACGCTTTGACCGATCATTTCTTTTGCTCTCACTTGCAGCCAGAATGATAGAGTCCATGTCCCATGAGGTGGAGCTCAGGTGTGCCGAGCCTGAGATCGTTGAGCTATTGATTGAATTTATCTACACAGCACGGTAAAAAAAAAAAAAAAAAAAAAATACTGGCCAAAACTAGAACATAGCAGTACAACATACAAGTCATTTTGAGATGTACAACTCTACATGGATTGTACATACAGCTGTGGGCTCCAGTACCAGCCCCACTGTCATCATTAATGGTAAAGTATGTGTATGTGTGTATTTGTTAAAGGATCTCAGTGAACAGCAGTAATGTCCAGTCTTTGCTTGATGCTGCCAACCAGTACCAGATTGAGCCAGTGAAGAAGATGTGTGTGGAGTTCCTCAAAGGACAGATTGATGCTACAAATTGCCTGGGTGAGAACAGCTTTAAAACACATTTGAGTTAACGGTACTTTTTACTGAGCTGTTTGATGCTCCATTTATCGAGTCACAACTATCAGTAATGCATTAATAATGATAAAATGATAAACTGGTCAATCATTGGGAAGACAAACTTTACAGTGCTGCTTGTTGTAGCTGTTTAGGTAATAGTTTGGTATGGTGTAAATATCATGATGAACACTACAAACAAAAAAATTAAGGATTTTTTAAATTTTTGGGCAATTTTTTTCAGTTGAGATTCTTGCACAGCGCTTTTTACTTTTTTGTGTGTGAACTGAATTGAAACATTTTTTTAATGACCAGACATAGTTTTATTTACAAATGGCAAAAATGACCAAAAAAAAAATAGTTATCCTTAAAGGTGCTGGAGACATTTCTGACCAATTTTTCATCACATCTGTCAAACCTCAGTCATAGTCTAAGTATCACGAATCTGTAAGTCTTTCTGTCATTACTCACCTGAATCTCTTGCATTACGGTGAACAATTTTGAAGTGTCATCCACCATAAACAAACCATGTGTTTACAAACAGAGCCAGGAGGTCACTTGGGCCTCTTTGGAATTTTGTTGTGACGTGCATTGTGGGAAACAGAGGTTCGCGCAGCCGCCTGACAGCAGCAGTGGCAGCGCGACCATATGATATTATATGGATGAAACAAACACGCGGAAACAGATGGAGGAATATGCATAGAAGGAAGGGAGTTGTTGCCGCTGTAAGATGGCTGTGTCAGCCTTCGCTTCCCACAATGCACGTCGCAACAAAATTCCGAAGATGCCCTAATTACCTCCTGGCTCGTTTGTAAACACATGGTTTGTTTATGGTGGATGACACTTCAAAATTGTTCATCGTAATGCAAGAGATTCAGGTGAGTAATCACAGAAAGACTAACAGATTCATGATACTTAGGCTATGACTGAGGTTTTACACATTTGATGAAAAATTGGTCACAAAAGTCTCCAGCACCTTTAACTCTTTGTTTGTAGTGTATGTACATTTTAATCACTAAATCCTTGTCCTGTCCATCTGCAGGTATTTCATCTTTAGCAGACTGTATGGACTGTCCAGAGCTGAAGGCAGCAGCTGAGGACTTTTCCCAGCTCCACTTTACTGAGGTCTACAAACTAGACGAGTTCCTACAACTGGATGTGCAACAGCTCACACATCTGCTGCACCAGGACAAACTCACAGTCCGTGCTGAGGCCCAGGTAATCTAGTATATCTATACAATGATCTGTGATAATGTTTTGGACTTCTTGTGTAATTTAAATAATTTAAGAGGAATTAGTCCCCTGTGTCCTAGCAGCACAACACTCAAATAAAAGGCATTTGCCAAAAAAATTGTTTTAGTTGTTTACACAGAAGTATGGGTTAAGCACACTGAGCTGTTGGAAATACTGATAAATGGTTTAGCTGGAAAAAAGACTATTGGTATGTATTGTGTGAATTTATGTTTAAATGTGAATGTAAATCACAAATAAGGACATAAATCATTCAACTTAAACACTTTTCCTGCTAGTAACCACTAGGGCAGTGGTTCCCAACCTTTTTTGTCTCATGACCCCATTTTAACATCACAAATTTCTGGCAACCCCAGACATTCAAAACGGAGACATGTTTTTGCTAAAATTAATTTGTTTCTGATCATGTAATAGTTTGCTATACTATGTTGCAAATAAATGTTAATTTTAAATGGCATTTAGTCTATATAATGTATATTATTCTGGACAGAGGCAGAAAAGCCAGGTGTAGATTACTGCACAAAGTGAGAATTTGGTTTTCCTTGGTCAGGATATGTACAGTCAGTCCAGCTTGGATTTACAATTAGTTACTTTACATTTCTCCAAGTATGAATTATGAAAGAGCTGCAGCATCTTAAACTGGCCGCAATGAACATTTGAAAGATAAACAGTACCACAGTGCTTCAGTTTCAGCTTAAGAGTTTGTCATGTCTTTTATGTATTGGGATTGTCTCTCTCAACTCACCATATATTGTTTTAGTATTTTTATTTTTATCAATTATGAGAAATTTCAGATGACCCCATTTGAATTCCAGGCGACCCCATGTGGGGTCTTCACCCCAAGGTTGAAAAACACTGCACTAGAGTATGAGCTACGTCTTCTGAGGCCTAAACTTACTAAAGCTATGCTCATTAAAATAGTTAGCATCTATACACCTATTTCCCATTCCATATTCCCACTAGTTGGTGTTTTAATGTATAGAATGATGACACAGGTAATGCATATGCCTGTGCACCACTCAGTGTAACATGACACAGGCTGGCACTGTGTCATACATATATTCAGTCAAGCATACATTGTATTTCATGCAAGCAAAAAGTCGCCATGTAAATGTTACCATACAGTGAATGCACAAAAATGAAAAATAATCTAAACTTTTAACACAATTGAATAGTACATAGACTAATATCATTGTTGCTGTTGTGAAATTATTGTTACCCAACAATCAGAGAACAAAACTTCCATATATGTGGGTTTGTTTTGTGTTTAGATATATGATGCTGCAGTGCGCTGGCTGAAGTACGATGTGTGTAACAGACAGCAGTACATGGTGGAGGTGCTGGGGTGTGTTCGCTTCCCCTTGGTCTCCAAAACCTTCCTGTCCAAGACTGTGCAGGCTGAGCCCCTCATCCAGGACAACCCACAGTGCCTCAAGATGGTCATCAGTGAGTAGAAACTCTTTGTAGCTGACTGGCCAATAGGCCATGAGATATTTTGAAGGCGCTGTGTCTGTCATCATCTTCAAAACTAGTGGTTGGATTTGTTTCAAATTTTATATGTATCTTCCAAGGGACAATGTCTGCAAAGTTTTTTTCATAGATCTGAAAATTTTAGATCTTTGAATTTTTGGTGAATTTTTGAAATATTACAAATTTGGCTTTACTTACAATGGGCTATATTTTGATGGCTTATAACATGGATATCAGTATAGTTACTATTGAGCACTGATAGGAAGTCATATATGGATTTCCATTTAATTTACTGAGTTCTCCTCCAGTGAAAGTACCACCCGCTTCTATTGGGAGGTTGATCCCCTGTATCCACACCACAGGACTCTAACATAGCAGCAGAACCTGACAACCTCACAAATTCAACTTGCTATTGATTCTTGATAAAACATGCCGGTGTCATACAGAGACATTGGTCCTATTTTTTTGTTTTTTTTTCCGCACCAATAAAACTATGCTAAATTTGCAGCCTGCTTCAAAAAAATAAATTTGATCTAAACTCAATCATTCCAGAAGTGTCTTATCTATATTCATTTAGATACATGAACACCTACAAAAGCCTATGATTTGCCACAGGTGGAATGCGTTATCATCTGCTGTCCCTCGAGGACCGTGAGGACTTGGGAGAAAGCAGTCGACCACGACGCAAGAAACATGATTATCGCATCGCTCTGTTTGGAGGCTCACAGCCACTGTCCTGCCGCTACTTCAACCCCAAGGTACCTAACCCACTAGGGCAGTGAAGTCAGTGAAGACCATAAAGGAATGGATTCATAAACTGTGGTCTACTTTAATGTCATTTGGCACTGGTTAAGTTTGATCTTTCCTCCAGGACTCCAGCTGGACAGATATCCGCTGCCCCTTTGAGAAGCGCCGGGATGCAACAGCTGTCTTCTGGGACAATGTGGTCTACATCCTGGGTGGCTCACAACTCTTCCCCATCAAGCGAATGGACTGCT
This sequence comes from Sphaeramia orbicularis, assembly GCF_902148855.1. Lineage (NCBI taxonomy): Eukaryota > Metazoa > Chordata > Actinopteri > Kurtiformes > Apogonidae > Sphaeramia > Sphaeramia orbicularis. The sequence continues at coordinate 13,037,494 of NC_043967.1, read as the reverse complement.
ACAATGTCCTGAAAGACAGCTGGTACTCAAAGCTGGGTCCACCGACGCCTCGTGATAGTCTGGCTGCCTGTGCTGCTCAGGGAAAGATCTACACGTCTGGGGGGTCGGAAGTCGGTGAGCACAGGGAAGGAGAGCAGGGTTCAAAACCTGGGATTAGGAGGATTATGTAACTGGTGGGGATTTAGTTTAGTTTAGTTATTTATTTTATTTCATTCATAAAAGAAAAGACAGACACAGAGAAAGAAAATCTACTCTAACATACTGGGAAAATGTCCAGATGATGAATAAAAAGCAGAAAGTACAAGAAGAATTGTGATTATTTTTATCGATTACTTTTATTTGTTATGAAACATGTGCAGAAAAGCTACATTTCCAAACATTTAGTCATGCTGTGTGTCTGCAGGCAGCTCAGCTCTGGACCTTTTCGAGTGCTACGACACAAGGACAGAGTCATGGCAGGTGAAAAACAGCATGCTGATGGCCCGCTGCAGCCACGGATCAGTGGAGGCCAACGGGCTTATTTATGTCTGCGGAGGAACGGTGGGCAACAATGTCTCTGGCAGGGTCCTCAACAACTGTGAGGTCTACGACCCCAGCACACAACAGTGAGTCACATAAATGCACACTAGAACTCACAGGCTATGTTCAGACTGCAGGCAAATGTGGCCCAAATCCAATTTTTTTGCCCATCTGTGTAGTTTGAATAGCACAAATCTGATTTTTTTTCAAATCCGACCCAGGCCACTTTCATATGTGGTCCTAAATCCGATATGTATCCAATATTTTGCAATGTGACTTCAGTCTGATTGGCCAGGTCACATTTATCTGACCTTTACGCCATTGAAATGGGACAAACTTCACAATTCCAAGTCCCAGGAGTATTACTTCCATAAACACAGTGCTTGCCTGCGTGGTCACGTATTACATCAGGACCTCTTTTGCACATGCGAGTCACTTCAGGGTCACATTCAGTTCATAATCAAAACTGATAGAAGTCACATTTAATATGTAATATGAACAAGCACACCAAAAAATCCGAATTGTTGTGCATTAAGACCTGCTGTCTGAATGTAGCCATACTCCATGTTTCTTGTTATGTTACTGTAGAAGCCCTGAGTAGCTCCTTCAGCATTAGACTTTAACATCCTCAGTGTAAGAAGGAAGGAGTGATACCACAGGTCATACCTCCCCACAGCCATCAGACTATACAACAGTCCTGAGTAAACCCCCCCCCCCCCCCCCATATCACACCATGTGCATGTGCAACCACTATGTACATATGTAAACAGGGTGCTTTCGCAGGTCTGGAAAGTCTTAAAAAGTATGGAATTTTGAAACTCTGTTTTGCAGACCTTGAAAAGTCTGGAATATTGTATGTCCTACTATAACGGACGTTTCTGTGTCTGGCGCGTGTGTCCGATCGATGTCCCGATGTTGCAGCACGGGAGGGCATACGGGTGCAATGCCGCTGTTGCACCACGTACTGCGTATCACGTATCGTACAATGGCACCAGGGGTACAATGCCGCTAGTCTTGATAAAGTATGGAAAAAAGTTTCTCTCATAGTTGACTTTAGAGAATGCTCAAAGGCACATAATCTTGTAAAATAAGAAATACATGAGGAAAGCATATAAAAATTAGATATGATTTCACTAACTGGTCAGTACTGGAATGATTCTAGTGAAACTTGTTTGTGTGATATCCATGCACTTTTATGATTTTCATATGTTTTGAAAAGGTTTCTGTCAGTAAATTATAATTTACTGTGAATTATGCATTCATTACTAATTCATACATTTATTAAAATGACCTTTTCTACTGCACACAACAGGTACAATCTCAACCTCAAAAGTGGGCACACAAGTATAAAAGTACATAAAGTCAAGGTCTGGGGGAAAAAATAGCTGTTTGAAAAAAGTTTGGAATTTTTATTTGGATAAAGAGCAAGCACCCTGTGTAAATTATATTTGATTTAAATTCTAATTCTATATTTATATCAAAACAAAATGTCTTATTTTTCTCTTTACATTTAAATTTTCACTCATTTATATTTTTTTCTACCTGTCTTTTTCTCTGCACTTGTTGTAGGCTGCTGTTGTTAACTGTGAAATGGGATTTATCTTATCTTTTCTTTTCTTATCTTATCTTATCATCTTATCTTTTCTTATCCTTGTACATCTTACTCAATGAGCTCGTGTGTTTTCTTTGGCCCTGTTCACACGTGAAATTAATGTATCCTGAGTGATTCGTTCACAAGTGGGCAGCTGTCATGCCAAGTGTGAACTCACTCAGGATGTGTTAAGATCACATCACTCAGAGGCAATGAGGATGCATTGAAATCTAGTTCCTGGGATACATTTGGAGATGGTCTGGGATGTATTTTTCCAAACTGTTTGAGCAGTGTGAACACAAATGCAGCTTGTAACAGATTCAAGGAGTGCCTGTTCAGCTGACATCCTCAGTGGGACATACTGGTGACATCATTAAATGCTCCATACAACCAACACAGCATCATAGTCAAAGCATTTAATTAGTAAATCTGCATCAGATTAACAATAAAAAGAATAATTTTTCCACAAAGTCAATAATTCCAGTTCAAAAATCAATTGTTAGTTATCGGCAACTATCTCAGCTATAGTTTTCTCAATACTGATGTAAAATGCTGCATCTGTGCCAGTTTATTTGCCAGCTGAATTAATTGAACTGTCTCCTAAATTTTGACAAAGGTTTGGGTCGTGCAATAAGCCAAGCCTGTTTGGTTCTTAATGTCAGAGCTCACCTCTTCATGTTCAAATGTTCCACCTCTGATACTCTTTGCAATGGAACTGTTGTTAAATCCTTATATTAGTTCCACCCCAGAGAAATTCGACTGGGTCAAAGAAATGCAGAATAACTAAGTTAGATAGACAGGCGGACAGACGAGGTTTTTTCCCCCGATTCAAGGGTTCAGCAAGACCTTTCTCCACAATTAATACTGTGCTTTATTGAAGTATGTGGGTTCTTATTGTATCTTCTGAATGTGTTTTTGTCTTTAGATGGAGGGAGCTGTGTGGGATGAGAGAAGCCAGGAAGAACCATGGGCTGGTGGTGGTCAATAACAGGATCTACGCTGTTGGAGGGCAGGGGGCACTGGGTAATAATGTTTAGATAACATTAGTAAAGATGGACTCAAAATGTGACAATAATATTCACTGTAATAGCTGTAGGGCTTGGTGATAGTAAGAATATATTGGCAGTCATTGTGCTGTTGTTTCAGAATGGAGATATATAAAAACTCAGTACTGTGCACTTATCCCAGGTGGACTGGACTCAGTGGAGTACTATGACATTGCCACTAATGAGTGGCGGGCTGCCTCACCCATGCCGTGGCGAGGTGTAACTGTGAAATGTGCAGCTGTGGGTGAGGTCATCTATGTGCTGGCAGGGTTTCAAGGAGTGGGGCGTCTCGGTCACGTCTTGGAGTATCACACCGATACTGACAGGTTAGTGTATTTAAGGGAAAATTAATGAAATTAATGAAAAAAATAATTTAAATTAATAACATTTGTAGACAAGTTGATGAAAATTCAGCTAAGTGATTAAGTGAATGAGGAGAGTGAGAGAAATGAGTAAAACATTTTCAGATTATTTCATAGTTTTATGATTATTTTCTGATTATTTCATAGATTATTTCAGTCCTCTGCTGCTACTTACCTGCTGTTTATACTGTTTTTACCACTGTATATTGTATTATAGTGTGTTGATATTTTATCTTTTATCTATATTTATCTACCCGCCTAAATTTTGTTATGTGTACACATGACAATAAAGACGCTTGAATCTTGAATAGTGGATCTAAAGGCTCTAAAACACAAATATATACACCCTCATCTTCATGCAACTGACTGCTGCGGGTGAGATATGTGTGTGAAACAAGCCAAGAGTCTTAACTGCTACTGTGTGTGCATTGCTCTGAATCTGGTCATGTAGCATGTGCAAGCACACTTAGCAACTGCAACCAGAGTTAATCCATAATTATAGGGTTCCTTTAGCTGGCTAGAGGTACAACCTCACTGCTAGGTCCACACCCAGAAATGCTGCAAAACAGAAAAAAACAAGAGGAAAACAGAAAAATATATGCAGTGTCTCTACAGGTAAATACACCCTCACACACCTGAAAAGGATTATTATTTTATGAGTCTATGGATCTGAAACATACCATATTTAGCCTTTTAATGATAGAAAAAGTTCATTGTTTTTTGTGGTTCTTTTATTCAGATACGCTTTTACATTCAGTGTTTCATTTTACTTCTAAAATGATTCTTTCTTGTGTGTATTCAGGTGGGTCACTTGCAGCAAAGTGCGAGCATTTCCTGTCACCAGCTGCCTTATCTGTGTGGTCGACACGTGTGGAGTCAACGAGGATGAGGATATGGACCTCATCGACTCTCAGACACACCCTGCACCCGTGGCCTCTTCATCTGCCTCAGCTGCCTCACCATCAGCGTCCTCGTAGGACACGAGGAGGACTTTGTCTAAATTCAGTTGTAACTTCAACTGTGCCAAATACCCTCTTATGTGTAGGAGGACATAATTACAGAAATGGTATATAATATTCGTAATTGTTTTCATGAATGTATAGACAAAACAAAATATCTTTGTTTTCATTACCTTATAGAACTGTTTCTATTGTAGATCTGCAAAGAATTTCTCCTTTTTTTAACAAGTGACTTCCAGTGTTCAGGTGCATTACTGTTGCCTCCTATGTTTTACTGTGGGAGTGGAGGGGCATTAAGTGACAATCTGAAATACATTTTTAAAAATCTGAAGCATTATTTAACTCCTTGATCACTATTTTTCCAGAACTGTGATTATTTTTGTTTTTGTAATTTGTTAGTTGTGTACTGTTACAGCATGTAAAATATGCACATTTTATTAGTTGAATCTGTCATGTTGTTTATAAGAGAAGTGCTTCTGTAATGCATAATATGTTTTTAGAGGATGAATAAACATTTGTTCTCTGTGATATGTTTATACATTTATATTTGATCATACCCACCGCACTGAATAATTCCACTAAGTTATGAATACAGGGTGGGGAAGCAAAATTTACAATATTTTGAGGCAGGGATTGAAAGACAGTGTATGACCAATTAGTTTATTGAGAGTCATGAGAATTTATTTGCCACAAGAAAATTTACACAATAGAAAATGTTTTTATTCTGTGTCCTCCTTCTTTCTCAATAACTGCCTTCACACGCTTCCTGAAACTTGCGCAATTGTTCCTCAAATATTCAGGTGACAACTTCTCCCATTGTTCTTTAATAGTATCTTCCAGACTTTCTCGTAATAGTTTTGCTCATATTCATTCTCTTCTTTCCATTATAAACAGTCTTTATGGACACTCCAACTATTTTTGAAATCTCCTTTGGTGTGACGAGTGCATTCAGCAAATCACACACTCTTTGACGTTTGCTTTCCTGATTACTCATATGGGCAAAAGTTTCTGAAAAGGTATGGATAATAGTGTTAGGTATGATTATGACATCAATATATGTTTGGTTTCAAAACAATTGACGTAGTGCCTGCTGAGAAAAAACAACTAAATGTTCATTGTAAATTTTGCTTCCCCACCCTGTAGATTCAAAGCAACATTGTTACTTGGGGAGGACTGGATGTCACTTCAGTGCCAAGCAGGTTTTATATGACAAAAAATAACGTAGAGCTTGTCTAAATCTCAAATCTTAAGTTTTTGTGTTTAAAAATCTGGAAAACGCATCATACATGGGTGATTTACAAATTAAATCTGGATTGTTTTCCAAATCAAGAGGAAATTAAACAATGCTGAATATTTTTATGCAGCATGTGTGATTTCCAGAATGATAGCTGACTGAATTCCAAAGAAAATCCAAAAAATGTCCATAAATCCTTTATCCCCCAATAGTAAAGAATTCTCCAGTCTGAGTTATGGTAGAGACCTATCGTGTCATATTGAAGTTAGCATGCAGTGGACTTTGATTTACAGGTGCAGACATGTAGACAGAATTCCAATACCATTGAGAATATAAAAAGGAAAACAATTGAGATTGATTTATATATTTAATATAGTAATTTGAATATAAAACAGAAGTGCACCAAACTCATGATGGCTATTAAGGCCTCTGCAATAAATGACATAAGAATTCATAGGTCAGATGACATTAGCTGCCATACAACTGTGTGGTCGTCAGATGATAAAACATGGTGACTGGTAAACAGATATCAGCAGGTTAATGATTGATTTAACACTGGTGTAGATAAACAGGCTGAATACAACAACATGATCATTTAAAGCTATACCTACCGATGTGGCATTTCTCACAGCACTTAGTAAAAGTTTGAACATGAACAACCCACCTCCCTCCAAAGCCCCACCCACTTCCCCCTGCCTGAGCTCTGACACTCCCCTCCTCTCACCTGATGCACGCAGTGGAAGCGGAGGTAGAGGCGGAGGTCCGGTCCACTTTGGCGTGTCCACGGACCCCCTCCTCAGTAATCAGACACATCATTCACCTGCTGGGCTCCTGTTTCATCAGTAGACCCAGTATTTAAGGGTCTGGTCTGTGCAGCGCTGGGTCAGTGTCTTCACTGCAACACAGAGATGAGGTGCCCAGGCGATGGGCGCATGCACTGTGAACGCACAGCCTCCGTGAATTTTTCATGGACATTTGAGGTTTCATAGTCCAAACATTTATCATCCTACATAATCCTACATTATGTGACACCATGTACATCAGGGGTGTCAAACTCATTTTGGTTCAGGGGCCATATTTAGCCCAATTTGATCTCCAGTGGGCTGGAACCGGTAAAATAATACCAAAATAGCCTATAAATAACAGCAACTCTAAATTTTTCAGTGCAAAAAAATAACAAATTATGAAAATTTTTACATTTTACAAACTATCCAAAACAAAAAAGATGTGAATAATCTAAAAAAACTGAAATTTCTGAAGAAAAATAAACAAGACTTTATCAATATTATGCCTCAACTTATGATTTCAACATGTGCATTACAGATCAGATCTACAAAGACACGAAACAGGCAGAATATTGTTAAAATTGCACTCATTTTCCTTTAGCTATTCCAGGTTGTTCATATTTGTTCTGTTTATTGACATTTTATTGTTAAAGGATATCAGAATTTAATGTTCTTTGCAATAAATCAAAGACATAAAATTGGTGTTGCCATTATGTATAGGCATAATGTCATATTATTTTTTTTTCACACTAAAACCAAGAAGAAAATTTATGGGTTATTATGCTATTATTTTCGAGTTTGATGCCCTTGACTGTTAATATCTTCAGGGTAATTTTGGCACTTTGCAAATTCATCCCGCGGGCCGAACTGAAACCTTTGGCGGGCCGGTTTTGGCCCCCGGGTTGCATGTTTGACACCTGTGATGTACATGTACGTGTTTGAGTCATAAAAGCTGAGCTTTGTGCAGACCTATCTGTGAGTCCAGTACACCAGACTTCCGGACTTTTATCTCCATCCTTCATTCATCGGACTCCTGTTTGTTCCCCTTAGTTGTTGTTTCTGTTAGTAAATCCGTTTTTTCCGTCCACATATGCATTTGAGTTCTATCCAAACACATCCTAGACAGAAGACTGTGGTCAGTGACAGGAGAAGCAGTGCGAGTGAAGTGTCAGATTCAGAGGGACACATATTGGATGCAGAGACGGCGATAATGGATCGGATGCTGGACGGCTGTAATGGATGATTGACAGGAGGCTCAGCCAGGTTCGGCCAATTATTTCATTCGGACCAAATAAAATGATTGGTCAGAATATCATCAGAAATATGAGCAATATATGAGAATTAAACATTTTTGAGTTTCAATACCTGGTGGATTTCTTCTACATTTTAGTTTGACACACGCTTATTAGGAGCATTTTAAGATGACAAAAGAAAAGTGTAAAAATGCCACATCATAAGGTATAGCTTTAAAAAGCTTTCAGAAATCTGCATAAAAATGTGTGCACTTTGGAAAGCTAGTCAGATACAACCTTAGAAAATGTTATGATCAAAAGCAGGTATTGGTTAAATTACAGTAAATAAATGTGGTAACCATTAAGATGTTCTTATTTGACAGGACTACTTCCCCTGAGCGTACTGGAATGTGTCCTTCATTTGGCCCCAAATTAAGTACTTGATATCAACCAGTTCCCTTCGGTTTTACAATCAGTCATCATCAAACTCTTCGTCGCTCATTAGGAGTGCAAATCTGTTGTTCATCTCCTCAACGCTGCCCCTTCCTCTCCCAGCTCCTCTTCCACCTCTGCCTCTTCCTCGTCCTCCTCTTCCTCTCCTCCCACGACCTCCACCTCTCCTCCCCCTCCTCGATGCAGAGGAAGATGGATGGCCTTTAAAGCTGCACTTCATCACAGCATTTAACAGTGATGAGTAAAGTTGTGTGGACCAGGAACCTCCGGCCAGGAGGGATTCAGCAGATCGGCCTCCTTTTAGATACCGGAGGAGGCCATGCACCAAGGTACCGCTAAAGACCCTGAGAGACACACACAAAGAAACCAGGAGGATAAACAGGTTTCCAAAAGTCCCTATAAACATGGAAAGCATAAATATGCTTTGTAGTTTGGGAATCATCAGTTGTTATATTTACTGAGATTCATGACAGTGGTCTGAATATTTAACAACCACATCTGATTTGACAAACAACACTCTGTTCACTCTGATACAGCTGCAGTATTTACTATAAAAAAGAATAAACAGCACTTTGACAAGGAGCATGTGCTCTCATATTTCAGACAGGACTGGAGACATTTCCTTTACCAGTTGAATCAATGTCTCACATGTAAGCCTGGTTGGTCATAGATCTATACAATAGTGATGTTCGATACCACAGATTTCCTTTCCAATCCAATACCGAGTAAAATTCAGGCTGATATCAGTGATACTGATCTGATTGTGAAATTCTAAAAAAAAAATAGTGTATTTCAAATCATAACTTCACAAAGAATAAAAGACATGAGAATAATTATTGTTTAATTATTAACAACGATAATAAAAATGAAAACTTGCATATTAATTCACGTTACATGAACGTGTTAACATGAAACATGAAAATACTGAACATGTAACTTCAACAAAAGCATCCAACATTAACACTTTCTCTCATTCACAAGTTTTTGTCAAGGAACAATAACATATATACTGTTTTCCCCTTCAGTCTGTTCTGTTTTTTGTTGCCTTTGAAAAGACTCTCTCTGCTGGTCCAGTAGTGGCAGTCATTCCCAGTATTTCACTGCTAGTTTACTTCGGGCTGGGAAGGACTGACTGAGAAACGTGATGCAGTACACACTTACCCAGGTGGAAGAAGAAGTAGTTCCAACCAGCCGCATATCATTTGGACAAGAGTCCAATAGTTTAGCTACGTCCCACTGTGTTCCTGATGTACATGACCTCAAATGACCGAAGTATCAAAAGTATTAATATTTTGATTTGTGAACTGATTCTAGAGTGTAATGATCTGGTATCGGAGATATCAATATTTCAGTATCGATCTGCACATCACTACTATTCAACCGCATCCAGGGTAGCTGTTGATAACCGCACTAATAGCAACGGTGTCACAGACCAACCAAAATCTAAAATTCAGCAAATATACACAGCCCAGCAAAAAATGTCCCAAACTCTAACATTTCATTGAACCACCATAAGCTTTCATAACAACACACAGTTGAAATGGCATTGTTTCAATTAGCTCACACAAAGTGACAACGTATTCCATAATTTCTGTCATTTTATGGACACATAATGTTACTGAACGTAGGCCTGACCAACTGAACCAACACCAGATTATTTGGTGCCCCCACACTGCCCCCACAGGCTTATACTGTAGGCACTAGGCATGATGGGTAATCACTTCATTCATCACTCTGGAACAGGGTCAATCTGGACTCATCAGAGCTCATGATATTTTTCCATTGAAAAACAGTCTGATCTTTATTCTCTCTATCAAACTGAAGGTTGCTTAAGAAATGAGAAGCTACTCACTACATTAGTTGAAGGGTTAAAGAACTTGAAACCTGTTTTTCACTTTTTCAGTCATTGCTGTTATTATCTAATTAAATGATCTGAACTATTTGCAGAGTTAAGTTCAGGTGGGGCCTTTTTTTACAAGCTGAGTACAATATTTTGGTTCATCCAGTACATCTGTGGATCCCTATTATATTTCCTCCCTCAGTGTGACTTACCCGGACAGATGGGGTTCAGGCAGTGGCAGCAGCAACAGCTGATTGAGGCACAGTGCGGTCCAGAGGCAGGCCTGCCACTGACTCAAACTATGAGCGTCTCCCACATCCAAGCCCCTTCTCTCCCCCGGCCTCACATGCTGGCGATCCATCCCTGCCCACACATTGCGCTCTGCCTCCCAGTGTAGCTGCTGGCCTGGACAGATGCAAAACAGTGGCACATTTTAGACCAGAGGGATTATTACCCCACCTCCTAAAGGGGAGGCAAGTGGTATCGTTATTGGTTTGGGTTGTTTGTTCCTTTGTCAATCAATCAATCAACAAAATTTTATTTATGTAGCGCCAAATCAAAACATAAGTTATATCTCATGACACTTTACATATACAGGGTAGGGAAGCAAAATTTACAATATTTTGAGGCAGGGGTTGAAAGACAGTGTATGACCAATTAGTTTATTGAAAGTCATAAGAATTTATTTGCCACAAGAAAATTGACATAATAGAAAATGTTTTTATTCTATGTGTCCTCCTTCTTTCTCAATAACTGCCTTCACACGCTTCCTGAAACTTGCGCAAGTGTTCCTCAAATATTCGGGTGACAACTTCTCCCATTGTTCTTTAATAGTTAATAAAAGTTTAATATTAATTGTTCTTTAATAATTCCAGACTTTCTCGTAATAGTTTTGCTCATAGTCATTCTCTTCTTTCCATTATAAACAGTCTTTATGGACACTCCAACTATTTTTGAAATCTCCTTTGGTGTGACGAGTGCATTCAGCAAATCACACACTCTTTGACGTTTGCTTTCCTGATTACTCATATGGGCAAAAGTTTCTGAAAAGGTATGGATAATAGTGTTAGGTATGATTATGACGTCAATATATGTTTGGTTTCAAAACAATTGACGTAGTGCCTGCTGAGAAAAAACAACTAAATGTTCATTGTAAATTTTGCTTCCCCACCCTGTAGAATTGGTCAAAACCAGACTCTCAAGCCAATTTACACAAACCCAACAGAATCCTCCAGGAGCAAACACTTAATAACAATAATAATAATAACAATAATAATAATAAATTGCATTTATAAAGCACTTTTCTTTCAGCACAATCTCAAAGTGTTACAGACAGAAGACAGTCCAATAAAAAAATATGACTGGTGGCAGTGGCCAGGCAAAACTTCCTTTTAACAGCAGAAACCTGGAGCAGACCCTGACTCCTGGAGGATGGCCGTCTGCCTTGACCAGTTGGGGTTAAAGAAAGAGAGTAAATGAAGAGAAAAAGAGTGAGTGAGAGATTTGGGGAGAGGGGGGAAGTAGGGGGAGACACATGGATGCAATGGAAGCACAGCAAACTGAACTTGAACTGTTAAAAGTAGTACAGCTGGTGTTAGTATAATTACCAATAACCAGAACAAATGTCCAGAACTGTTAATACTACTACTACAAGTACAAGTATTAACAGGAGATATACTACTACTACAACAGTTAGTACAAACAACAGAAACCTCTACCATCTATGGAACTATATAATAAACACTATCACAACTCTATGGATAAGTGTGTGATGTTCGTTTGTTTGTTTGTTTGTTTGTTAACACTTTAGCAGCAAAACTATTGGTTCAATTCATACCAAATTGGGTTTATAGATTGATAGTGACCTAGAACAGATGTCATTACATTTTGGGAAAGCAAGGTCAAAGTTCAAATTTTTTATGATTTTTTTAAAAAAAATCTTCCCATTTACTAATAATGACTGAAAATTGTACAAGGGGCAGGGTTTGTTGTGCCTGGCACCACTTGTTGATCATTGCTTGTTTTTCTACTGAGGATACATTATATTAATAGGAAATGTGCTAGAGAACAAAAACCCAAAGATGTTATAGTTTTGAAAAAAAATTTTTTTTTAATCTTTTTTTTTCCCATTTAGTATTTTTTAAAATTTGATCATAGTTGCAGTTTTTTTTTATTATGATGAATTAACTAATATTTTTGTTTTAGTGTTTCTATAAAGCAGTTTTATTCTACACATTAACCATTAACATTGTTAAACCAACAGCTGCAGAGTTTTATTGTAAATTTTCACTAACTGTAACAATCCTGGATCCCAAATGATATTACTGACCAGAGGGTTGGCGCTGGTGAGTTGGATCTGGCTGGAGATTCTGGGACAGCTCTCCATACACCAAACTCAGCACCAGAGCATGGAGCTGAAGCTGTGAGGGTTTTGGCTGAGCCTCTCGCAGCCAGAAGCCTGTTACTGCCACAGCCAGCCTGAGGTGAAGAGGAACAGGAGCCAGCACAGATTCGGTCACACCTACCACTTCTAACAGAGCAGCAAGACGCACCGCTGGAGGAGCCTGAACAAATGAGATGAGACCACAATAATGGCCTTTTTATAGATAAAAACAGTGAGTACGAATAGTAGCAGTGAATAAAAAATAAATAATTCAGTCAAAAATAATAAACTAAGATAGAAAGGAAATTACCAGGTATCATTGTGTAAACCAGTGCTTGAAAACCATTGTTACTCTTGTTGTATTTACCTGTCCTATTGCATCCAGATGTAGCGGATTTCTGAGCTGAAGTGCTTCCACTTGGTTCTTCTTCAGGTTCAAGTCCAGGCGGTCATACTCCTCCACACACACTGGGGCGCTACATCCCTGAGCCTGGCCTGGCAAAGCTGCTTGTGCACGGTTATATCCTATGTTTTCCCACTGCTGTGGGGGCAGAATCTGACCCTGACTCCAACCCCTCGCATTTACATTTACACCACCTCCCCGTCCTCTGCCTACAGGACCCCTTCCACCTCTCATACCCTGTGGTTGGGCAGGACCTCCTCGTCCCATTGTTAACTGACCGTCTTCACCCCTCCCTTGAATCACATGGTCCTGGCCTGGCTGTAGTAATATCCCATATATAGCCTGGCGTATTGCTCTTGCACAACAATGGCTACTTGCTAGCTTGCTGTTCTCCACCTGTGGGATAAGCAGGACCCTGTGCATCATCAAAGCATCCATGACCAAAGGATTCAACATCCCCTGAGCAGCAGCATGTTGAAGGCACTCTGGTAGTTTAGCCAGCCTCGAGGTTGGCCCTCTTAGGACTACTTCACCTCTAGAGAACCAGTGAGCTAAAGAGCTCTGAGCGGAAATGTTGTACTCCTGCATACCTGCCCACAGCTGTGAACTAAGCCCACTCATCTGTCCTCTTCTGTTTCTCCCTCCCCCCCCTCTACCTTCAGCCTCCCCCATAAACATGCTGACTTCCTCCAGTACCTCAGCTGGACCTGAGAAAACGGACAACCAGAGCAGGATCATCTCGATGCGGGACGGTGCACCGCCTCTGCCTCTGCCACCACCCCCTCCCTTTACACTCACATCTATCTTAGCAAGGAAGGTTTCAACATCTTTTGGAGGGCTATAATCATTACCATTAAGGACAGCAAACAAAGGCAGTAACTCCTGGTTCATGCTCCCAAACCACCTGCAGAGTCCACTGGCGGTGTAGCATCGAGCCGAGATGTAACGTTGAGACGCTTTACCATTAAGGTTGGTCCAGTGGAAAAAATTGAGTGGCAAGTATCCACCTACGGGAATGGGCAGCAAGACATATTCAGTACAATGTGCAATGAAACAGCAGCAAAACTAACATGTTTAAGGGTCAGTGTGTGATATTAAGTGGCATCTAGTGGTAAGTTTGTCATAATTTTATATAATCATCATGTGATTATTATTAATTATCTGAAATAATTAAAATCATTTAACATAATCATAATAACTGTCTCCAGTCACTTGGATAACAACAGCTGGGTCAAACTTCCAAGCATAACATATTTTTATCTTTACTTCCACATCACTCTGTTAAAGTCATCATCTTGTTGCTGCAGTAATGCAGTATCTACAATGTTGAGTTTTTATCAACAGAAGACAAACAAATCTTGTTAATTTGGTATATTTACAAATTCTGTGCCAATAAAGATTTCTTCTTCATAAATGAGATGAGCATGATTAAACTATGATTAGACTTACACCACAACAGTGGCATAAAGTTAACAGAACAGAAATCACTACTGTGAATTACAATTATTTGTAGGACATTTAATCACCAACTCTAATTTCAATATTGTTACTAGGGAGGCACAGATACCGATACGAGTGTCAGGCATCGGCTCCTATACTCAGTGTGTGTACTTGTATTCGTACTCGTAAAAGATATCCGATACAAACGCACCAATACCACTTATGGCCGTGTGACATTCACAGTTCAGTGCAGCAGGTACGAGGAGGAGGAATAATGTGTGGGGAGTGAGAAGAGTGTGGAGATTTAACCAAATAAATGACGGTGATAAAAGTAACGCTGACTGACAGTAACGTTACAGACACAGACAGATACGGATGCAGCGTTCTGTCCGTCCTCTGCGTCCATTCCATCCGTTTTCCAGGTGCTGGGGGATGAGTACCCAGACAGAGAATACCACCGGGAGTACGAAGCGGTGCAGACCGCCACCAGTGGAAGTGAAAATTAAACTTATCACTCATTTCTCTTTTCTCTACCTGCTGAAGCTAAGTTTTTAAACCTTACCAGTGAAAACGCTGCAATATTAGTATCACATTAGTGTTGCCTCTGTCGTCTCCATGTTTGCTATTACTGATTTTCTTCTTCTCAAAAATCTTTACTTTTCTTTGTGGTATTTGTCCAGTATGGTTAATTCAGAGCGGCGCCCCCTGGTTGATTAATTGAGAAACACTCATTCCAACACATTAAATGTCAGTAGCAACATTTTTTTTACAGTCAGACTAATGACAACGACAATAAAGCACATTTACAAAAGGAACTAAGAACTGGAATGGGATTATTAAGTACTCGTATCGGTACTCGGTATTGGCAAGTACTCAAATGTAAGTACTCGTGCTTGTACTCTGTCTGGAAAAAAGTGGTATTGGTGCATCCCTAACTGTTACAGCCCTGTCTGACAGACTGCAACCAACTGAAGACCCTCCACCTCCCCTCCCCTCCCTCTCCTCTGCAGATAGTCAAAGAAGGAAGGTGACTGTAACACACTTAAAGTCTAGATGTTCCCTCTGAGTGATTCTAAGGTCATAAAAACACAACAATTGCTTTTGTGTGATTACACACATAGGAAAATGTAATTATGAATATTATATTCCATTTCTGCAAACAAATCCTAAATCTGGACTTTTGAATGTTATCAGATAATCCTAACCCTGTCATTATCCCCACCTGGCAAGTCAAAGATGTAAAAGTCACTGTCATTGCTCAGAACGGGGCACTTCCACTGATGAGCCAAACATGCAATCTCCCAGTCTGCTTCAGCTGGGCACTGGACCAGAGGGACTCCTAACTGCCGGAGAACCTGAATGAAAACATCCCTTGTGAGGATTGGGAGAACTGAGCCATGACGACCGTGACAGAGACTATCCGCCTCCTTTATCTTGGACTGCAGACGCTGCCGCAGAGTGGCAAACTTCTTGTCACTGGGGTCCATCCCTTAGAATCACATAAAAGAAAAAAAAAAATGTTTACAGTAGAGGTCGACCAGTAGTGAATATTCAAAGGTGGATATAATGATGACAATTAGGAGCAGGAAGAAACACAACACCTGAGTTTACAGCTTTGCACTTCAGAGTCTGGAAGCCTTCTTACCTCCATCCAGAACCACATATGGTTGGATGTTACAGGCTGCCAATGCAGAGAAGAACTGGGTGAGAAGGGAAGTGAAGGCATCATAGTCCCCTCCATGAACTTGGTCCAAACCGCTGTTAAAGTAGAGGCGGAAGTACAAACTGCAGCCATCAATCACAAGACGACTGTCCCTGAACTTCACATTTGGGAGGAGGTTTCTGTTCCCCTCAACAAAGGTGGTCAGACCCTGGACACCCATGGGAACATCAGGGCCTTAAAACAGATGGATTGAGAAGAGGAGTGAGTCAGTTTGACCTCCAGCTGGTACACTGTTAACAACCTGATCACCACGCAGAGTAGTTTAATGCTGCCCTGTTGATCTGACAGTTTAGAACTAGATTTCCTTATTTACGATTTTAAAACATGATGCACTAAACATCCCTATATGACTAAATCGCCGCTCCTTAGTCAGTAGTCAGCTGTCTGGATTCATATATATATATATTAAAAAATATTTCCAACACTGCGGTTTGTTTTTGCGGAACTGTGACACAACCGAGAACACCGCAACAAAACCCTTAGGATTGAAATCACGCCATGAAATCTTCTACCAAGCAAACATGTTCATAAATGTGCATAGAATTAACAGTACTTAAATAACAGTTATGCATACTAGAATTTTAATATATGGATATTTAACTACTGACCAGTTTCACTTTACTTCACCTCTGCATACTTGACATGCGCTGTTCAGCGAGAAACTCTGTTAAACTTCAAAATAAAAGTCCTAGTCTATAACAGTGGTGTTTATCGTTTGTATCAAATAATATTTTTAGTTTTTTTAAATACGCAGAATTCACTAAAATATATATTTATATTAAAAAACCCACTTAAATACATTAGAAACGAAATGTGATGAAAAAACACACTGAAAATAAAAAAATCAAAACTCTTACGTCCGCCTGCGCTAATCGCGTTCGATCTCGCGAGGAAACACGGGAACGTGAAGGCTAGCGGGCGCGCTAGCTAGTTTTGTTCTCCCGTTTGAGATTAATCTCGTTTTTATAATGGCCACAATGTCCGGAGGAACAAACCTCGGAATGCCCGGGGCAGGTCAGGCTAGCTCCACAACGGCCGCACACAGAAAAAAAGATAGCAGTCCATCCGCAAGGTTCTGGGAGAGTCCGGACACTTTAGCCCAGCTGGAGGTGGTGCGACAGTGGATCGGGAAGCACTACAAAAAGGTAGTTGGCTGACTAGGAAGCTAGCCAACAAGCTAGCCGCCCCCTCGTATCTTACTGCATGACACTGTAAACAAAAGTCTCATGCTGAAAACGCTGCCTTTATATTTGGTAACAAGTCATATGCGCTGAAGATAAAGATTGCTTCACTTATCAATGATTAATAAAGTGCAAACTGAAGCGCAAATAAGCTAAATCCTAATAATCAATCGGCTGAAGTACAACAGTTTACTAGAATAATAAAAATCCAGCAGCGCATAGGCTGAAGGCTTATAGGCTTAGCATCTGCATATGATGAAATATTCCTATTATTCACACTCAAAATATGTGTGTTTGTGTTTGTTTTGCCAGTACGTGTTGGTGGATGCTCCATCATGCCAGGCTCTTGCTGCAGTGACCCTCCAGCTCTTACAGTTTCAAGAGGATGCTTTTGGTAGACAGGCTACTAATCCTGCTCTCACCAAACTTCCCGTGAGTCCATCTTTCACTGTTTTGTTGTTTAATTGTCACAGTGAGCGTAGAGGATTCCTAATACGTAATACCTGTTGCTTTTATTGATACCAGTCAACAACTTTGGTTCAGTTTTCAACTTTTTATAGTTGTTGATATCATTAGATGGAAGAATGATAAGAGTATAAACACATACATTGTTTCGAGGATAAGAAAAACCTGGTAATGAAATGAATCCATTCTGTGATGTACAGAGTTTGTAATACAAGCAATTTTATTGCTAATGGCTCTCAGATGATATAGGAAAAAGTAAGGTTAATCTTGCAAGACACATTAGAAGCATGCATAAAGGCTTGTTCACTTACATTTCTCTGCAGGCCCAGTGCTTCCTTGACCTGCGGGGAGGGGGGGGACTCTGTCACATCCTTGGCACTGCCTATAAATTCAAGGCTGAGCAAGGCTGGTGAGCTACAGACCTTTGATACCTTAGTGCTTTAGTACGTTACTCTTGAACAAGTCTATGCATCTCTTTTCGATATGTTCTAATTCTGTTTTTCTTCCCCTTACAGGCGACGTTTTGATCTACAGAATCCATCAAGAACTGAAAGAAATGTGGAAATGTTTAGCACTATAGAAAGAGCACTGATTCAGGTACCCATGACATACATATATCTACACAAATGCATGAAGAAACAAGCCTGTTAAGACCACTCATCTGAGGATCTTCTACCTGTGTTTTCTGTGTCCATAGAACAATTGTATGTCATTGCCTGTTGTATATCTGGACCCTACATTGGATCAGGAACTGGCTAGCAGGCTGAGTGGTATAGTCACAAAACATCAGGTAAAGTGATGAGTGGACAGAAGGATAAACTGGCAAAAAGTTGTAAGTATATGAAACCCAGTGTAGTTTAGTTATTGTCCTGCTAAGTAACATGATTGTGCTTCTACAGGGAACACTTACTGATGACCGAATACTTGCTAGTCATCACATTTACCCCTCACCTGCTTCTACTGAAGAAGGTCAGTCAGAGTTTGAAATTTTGGTTATCTTTTGTAAGTGGATGGTACTTTATTTGTAAATTACATCTATTTGCAGATGAATGGATGCGTCCTGTGATGCGGAAAGACAAGCATGTCTTGGTACACTGGGGCATGCACCCTGACAGGTGAAGTATCAGAACATACACACATGCTGAGGTTCACACATTAACAGAATGTTTTAACAGTAGTTCTCATGTTGTCCACAGTTATGATAGCTGGTTGTCCTCAAGTGACGTTGAAGGAGAAGTTGAAGAACTTCTACATCCAGAGAGACCCTGGAGGGTGAGTACACATGCTGGGGTTTCTCTGGGTCCTTAAAAACTCTACAATCCTTTCATCTAAATTTTAATCCTTAAATGTCTTCAATATATTTTGGAAGGTCATAAAAATTAGAATGGATTTAGAGCTTTGTGTTAGCCTTATGAAGCCCTCTGCACTAGAATCACATAAAACATAAAGCTACCTTAAAAACTCACCAGTAAATGTCTGCAATCGATCACTATCAACTCATAATGATCTTAAAAAGTCTTAAATTTGACCCACTAAACATACTACAGTTCATTTTTAACTCCATCAATTATTGACTATTTTATACAAACTAAAAGGATTTAACTTTCAAAATGAAAATGATTAACATTTGCTATAATTAAAAAAAATGAAAAACAATAAATATAAACTGCATAATGCTGGGGTATAATTTCAGAAACCTAGCAGGACAGGGGAAGCCTTTTTCCATCAAAGTCAGTTGTTAGTCATTTGGTGATATGATGTGGTGTGCATCCACAATGAACCAGTATGTGTACAAACACACGCACACACACACACACACACACACACAGAGCATGATATAATGATATTGTGGATCTCATTTTGGTCCAGGTTCATGCTGGTTGGGTTCTGGACACAGACACTTTCAATGAATGGATGAATGAGGAGGATTATTGTGTGGATGAGAGGAATGTTCCCGTTATCCTCCGCCAGCGTATTCACCTCAGAGATGACCAGGTATGTTGGAAACTGTGCTGCAGGCGGTCCCATTTATTAACACACAGTCATGTATGTTATAATTACTTTAACTGCAGAAAGATATCATTATCAGTGAGGTTTCTTAGGATTTTTACTGGATTTAGTTGGTTATGATTGTATTATTTTGTCCTAAATCTCTTCATACTCATTGATGTTTTCTTAATTCAAAACTGTACATATTATTTGCAAAAATCGAAATGTGTCGTAAAGCTTAAACGGGTCATTTTGCTTTTTTAAATGAAATTATGCATTTTAAAGCATTTCCCTGTGGTCTGTATAAACTGTAAATGCTATATTTGGGTCTGAATTCTTCATAAATTCAACTCCACAGGTCCATCTTCAACCCTATTTCTGAGTAATGACACCAGAAAGGTCGTTTTGAGCGCTGGCCCTTTTTAATGCAAATGAGACACTCCCCCCCCCCCCCCCCCCCCCCCCCCCTCAGGTTGTTGACCATGCTGCTCTGTCCTGTTTCTCTGTTCTTTGAGAAATGTTTGTCTCAAGTCTTGACCTTATATCTGCAAATGTTGTGACGTAACTAGTTATACAGGTAACAAATTAGGCAGGAATTAAAACAGGTTGTAGAAATCCACTCGGTTTTGGCTAAAATGAATATAAAGATAGCTTTGCAGCACCTGGAGGGTTCAAACTTTATCAACTATTAGGGTCCCCAAATACACAAATAAATGTACCAAAGACTAATAAAAGTAGGTTTAGCAAAATATGACCCCTTTAAACATTTTATCTACTCTCTGTTGCAGGACTCAAAATCCACCCCCTCCAAAAAGAGAAGACGTTCCCCCTCTCCTCCCTCATCTGAAGGCAGAAAGAAAGGGAAAAAAGGGTAAAAATCTAACTGTCTCATCATCTGTCCTTTTGGTTTTGCATTCCAATGCATGATTTTCTTTTTCAAATGTGCACAGACGAAGACGTGGACCGCAGGATGAAGAACCAGAGGAGGATTTAACCAAAGACATGGAGGATCCTACTCCTGTCCCTAACATGGAGGAAGTCATACTACCCAAAAATGGTAAAACATACACACAGTAGCCATAAAAATCCTGTCAATACAGGAAACAATAAAGTAAAATGATTTTTGATTTCATTATTTCTCTTTATAGTCAACTTAAAGAAGGATAGTGAAAATACTCCTGTCAAAGGAGGGACCATGGCTGACTTGGGTATGTTTGTAATTCCAAATATTTTCTGGAGAAATTTAATAATATGGAAATATTTATATTTATAACATTAAAATTGTTACCTCTGCCAAGGAGGTTATGTTTTCATCAGGCTTTGTTTGTTTGTTAGCAAGATAACTCCAAAAGTTATGGAAGGATTTTGATGAAATTTCTAGGAAATGTTGATACTGGTACAACAAACAAATGATTAAATTTTGGTGGTGATTGGGGGGGTGGGAACTGATCTGCCTTGGCGTAGCTCTGCACTCGCTGAGTGCTTTTCTAGTTATATTCAGTATTTACCTTGAATTTTAAGTATTGCTTCACTTATTCACTTCCAGATGAACAGGAGGATGATTTCCCTGGAAGGGTAAATATCAGTGTTTATTTTTGTCTCTTTATCAGTTGTTTGTGTTTGCTGTAGTGGTTTGGTAGTCTGGCTCACGTGATACACTCTGTTGGACTAATCCTCTATTGGACGACTATGTCAGTCACTATTCTCTTCCCATCTACTATCTGGGTGGCGTCCTCCAAGCTCCGATTACACACTGAAACATGTTTGTCTTTTGATGTGGTTTTCCTTTTATGTGGATTCTTTTCAATACCATGGCTTGTTTTTCCACAACTGCATGCCCCACAAAAGCAACTTCTTATTAGTGTTTTGCAAAGGCATTGCTGTCACTGCAACATTTGCCTTGTGTCACCTGAGACAAATGTGTTTTTTAATGAGAAGGCAACAACCCAGACAGCATATACCCCTATTCTACAATGATATCGGGTGGTTCCAGGCCTATGTCCAAAGTTGAAGATGCTATGGTGATATGAGGCTGAAGCCTGCGTTGTTATTGGGAGTTGTTGGGTTTCTACAACAGTGTGAAAATGTTGCTTATTCGGGTATAATTTGTGTTTGTGTAGGAGGATGAAGAAGGCAGAGCAGATGTACCTCGCCTGTCAGAAGGAGAGGACAGCATCACAGAGCAAACACACCACATCATTATACCAAGCTACACATCTTGGTTCAATAACAACAGGTAAACATACACACACAGATGCAAACACTTGACAACGGCAGTTACTCAACAGCATATATCTGATGTCCATATCTCGTTTTTTTTCCACAGTATTCACTCAATAGAGAAACGTGCATTGCCAGAATTCTTTAATGGAAAAAACAAGTCCAAGTCTCCAGAAATGTGAGTCCTGTTAACATGTAAACTGAACACATCAGAAGACTGAGATTTCTTCAATGACAAAGTACTTTTCTTGCTCAATCCAGCTACCTGGCATACCGGAACTTTATGATCGACACATACCGGCTCAACCCCCAGGAGTACCTCAGCTCAACCTCCTGCAGACGCAACCTCACTGGAGATGTTTGTGCTGTCATGAGGTAGAACTTGTCGCACAGTCATAAGTTTTTCTGTGCATTTGTACCTGCAACACGGCAGATTGCCTTTATAGAACAACTTTTTCCTTGTACCCAGGGTTCATGCATTTTTGGAGCAGTGGGGTTTGATTAACTACCAGGTGGATGCTGAGAGCAGGCCCCTTCCCATGGGGCCCCCACCTACACCTCATTTTAACGTACTGGCTGACACACCATCTGGGCTGGCCCCACTACAACACAAACCTTTGCAGGTAACACACATTCAAAGCATATAACAGCTGCTGTATACAGACAAACACATGGGATACAAATAAAAGGAAAACACTTATGAATTTGACCTCTTCCAGGATTACAATGCTCTGTTTCCAGTGGACAAGTCTGAGTTTTTGTGTTTCTTAGGAAGGAAGGGAACACACTGAATCTGATGTTGTTTGTGTGCATGCAGGTGCAACAAAGTTGTACATATAGTGTGCACAGGTTTGTTGTGTTTATAGTTACTATAAAGCAAAGCGGTGCTGGTATAACTGAGACACTACATGTTTAAACAGTTATATCACATCTTGTAGCAACAAGTATTTTGTTAATACCATTTTAGTTCAAAATAATAAATAGCATTTTCATTGTAATCAAGTTTAAAAAATGCTCACTAAGCGCTAAACACTTTCAAAAGAAAAAAATGTGAGAATGCAAGGCAATTGGATGAGTCCGCTGCTTGCTTTCAGCTGACCTTACATTATTTTGTGTCAGTTTAGTGGCAACTACAAGGTTATTTTGTGTATTTATCACAACCCATATCCTCATCCCAGTCTTGGACAATTTTTCTTGCATATGAACTATTTCCTCATATTTTCCTCAAACCTAATGTGAATCATATGCTGTGGCCCTCACAGTCACCACACTTGAACTCAAATGAACACTAATTCTAGATTTTGGACCATGGTGTCAGACAGCATCTGCTGTTCATCCTTCAGCAGATTTGTGGAATCACTGCCAAGTTGCTGAAACTGGGCCAGCACCGTACTATGACACCTAATGCCTTTTCCCCTTTAATTTGTCCCCATCGGTATTTAAAACAGTTTATTTTTTCTGAAACACCTCCTGAGGATGCTCACTCTCTTTTGCAGGTGTCAGCCTCGCAACACATGTTATTTTTCCCTGAAAAGAGCAGAGAGAAGCCTTCAGACTGCCAGAATTTTGGTCTGCGCACTGATATCTACGCCAAGAAACACCCAAAGGTCCCACTGAGCAACACACTACTAACATACAGAAAATGTCAACTTTGTTTTGAAATTTAGTGTGTGTTATATTATTAATGTGATGGTGTTTATTTCAGACTAAGGGAGCAAGTGCAGGAAGGGAATGGACAGAGCAAGAGACACTTTTGTTATTAGAGGTAAGACGGTGACTTTGATTCAGTGTTTTCTATCATACATGGGTAATAAAAAGGCTTTGTTTATTAATTTGCCTTATAAAAGGTTTAAAGGTTTATGTTTGTCCCTCTTAGGCATTAGAGGTCTACAGAGATGACTGGAACAAGGTGTCGGAGCATGTCGGCTCCAGGACGCAGGATGACTGCATCCTCCACTTCCTTCGTTTGCCTATTGAAGACCCTTACCTGGAAGACTCCTCTGCCTCTCTTGGCCCGCTGGCGTACCAGCCTGTGCCTTTCAGCCAATCAGAAAATCCCGTCATGAGCACTGTGGCCTTCTTGGCATCTGTGGTGGACCCACGGGTGGCTTCAGCGGCAGCTAAAGCCGCACTTGGTGAGTGGACAAGGCAGAAAGAGGGTGTTTTGAGATACAACCTGCATATACAGGACATGTAACGTAAGAATGTCTGTAATGTTTTTGTTTGTTTGTTATCATTGTCAATTTATTTCTCTTATTGTGTATTATTATTACTATTATTATTATTACTTATACTACTTATTACTTATATCGTTGTTACTACTATCACTGTTATCACTTTATTATAACTTTTATTCTGTGATTATTTTTATATATATATTTTTATATATAATACATATTATAACATTATAACATAATAGTTATTTATTATTATTATTACTACTACTCTTTTATCTGTTGTTTGCTGTTTTTACTAGTGCTTTCCAATGTGCAATTGCCTGTTTTTTTTAGTACTGTTTTTTAAAGTTTGTTTTATAGTTATTGTATTATTATTTTCTTATAATATTTCTTATACTGTACATTTGGTGTTGTGCTGCTACTGGAACCTCAATTTCCCGAGGTCTCTGCCCAAGGGATCAATAAAGTTCTATCGAATCTAATCTAATCTAATCTAAGAAGAGTGTGTAGTGATGGTTTGTCTTTTGTCTTCAGAGGAGTTTTCCAAAGTACAGGAGGAGTCTATGGACAAAATCTCTGAAATATCCAACCAGCCTGAAAAGACCGGTGAGGCCCAAGATCAGTTTGTACATTTTTAATATGCAACAATATCTATTTGTCAATACTATATTGATGCCATTTCTAATGTTGATGTTTTTCTGATGCTCAGAATCAATGGATGCAGACAAAATGGACACAAACTCCACTTCCCATCAGGTGATAAAGCAGTAAAAGTTTGGAGAGTAGTGTAAAATTCCATTTTTTGATGGTGTTTTGCTCATTTTAAGGGTGTGTCTTTATGTTTGGCTCTGTTTAAGGTCCCTGTCAGGACAGAAGGGCAGATGGAAACCAGTGGCGCAAAAGTGGAGGGAGAACGAGCCGAAAGGGAAAATGTAGACAGCATACTTGTCGAAGAGAGAGATGGTATTTCCACATCCACATGAGAATTTATACACAGCATGTGTGTGTATCTGCAAATCTGCTTCCATTCATTTGATTGGTTTTCTCTCTGTTATGAAGGAAGAGGAGATGATGAAGAGAGTTTAGGGCGGCGGGAGGGAGAAGGTGATGAGGGCAAGACAGTGATGGAGCAAGATCTGGTGGAGAGCAGCGTTTCCACGGCGGCAGCAGCAGCTCTG
The DNA here is from genome assembly GCF_902148855.1 of Sphaeramia orbicularis. Classification (NCBI taxonomy): domain Eukaryota; kingdom Metazoa; phylum Chordata; class Actinopteri; order Kurtiformes; family Apogonidae; genus Sphaeramia; species Sphaeramia orbicularis. The sequence continues at coordinate 13,012,314 of NC_043967.1, read as the reverse complement.
GCCTCAGCTGCCACCAAGGCCAAGGTAAAACCCACCCACCCACTTTAAAATGGACCACAGTGTTCAGAATCTAATAGTTAGATATGGCTGTGATGGAGAGGCTGAATGCATATGTACTCTATGGTGAATTTATTCTGTTAAACGCCATACATGTTGGGAATGCCTATAAGGTTTCAATATCTATAAGCAAATAGGAATCAAACACCAGAACAAGCATAAACATAAATTATTTAAAACTAGAGAAGTTAGACTTGCTGGACAGACTAAAACAGACTTTTATAATGTAATTAATGCCTGATTTACTTCAGCACCAGGAGACAGGTAGAGTGATTTGTGACACACAGGAGTTTAAAGTGAAGGAATAACTGTCATTTTAAAAACAGGCTCTTTTTGTGTGACAGGTGGTCTTGCGACAAAGAAAGACACCATGTGGTTTATGTAACCTAATATGCTGCATTTTAAGCATTTGATTTTTGGCTTTAAAAGCTTCTAACTGAGGGAGCAGAGACAGGTTAAATAATAAAATAAATTTGTGATGGTGTGACTTTTTTTTTTTTTTTACATAGATATAGTACTGGTCAGTATAACCAAATTAAGTATCAGTATTTTTAAGTTTCTAGTTGATTCATGGTATATCCCAGTTTATTTTTACCTGATAGGGCGTTTATATCCAGTTGTTGAGTCGAAATGTCACTTCCTCTTTCTGGGTCCAAACCTGTTGATTTCCCTGTATTCAATCTGCTGCAGTACAGTGTCCATAAAAGGCATCCAGTTGTCATTCTACCACTTTACATGTGATGATAAGGAGTAGGGAAAGTGGATAAAGCTCATATGTAAAGTTATTTGTTTTAATTGAAGGAGCAAATGGTTAGTTGTCACTGTCTCTGTCAAATAGATCTTTATGCAGGGTGCTTGGACAGGTCTTGAAAGTCTTAAAAAGTATGGAATTTTGAGCTGCTGCTTTCCAGACCTTGAAAAGTCTGGAATTTTGTGTGAAAGTCTTAAGTATGGAAAAAAGTTTCACTCATTAGTATGCTCAAAGGCACATAATCTTGTAATATAAGAAATACATGAGGAAAACTTCCAAAAAACTTGATATGATTTCACCAACCAGTCAGTACTGGAATGATTCTAGTGAAAGGTGTTTGTGTGATATTCATGCGCTTTTGTGATTTTCATAGGTTTTGAAAACATTTCTGTCAGTAAAACATAATTTACTGTGAATTATTCATTCATACATTTATTAAAATGAACTTTTCTACTAAACACAACAGGTACAATCTCAACCAAAAAAGAAGGCACGCAAGTATCAAAGTACATAAAGTCAAGATTTGGGGGAAAAAATAGCAATTTGGAAAAAGTCTGGAATTTTCTTTTAGATAAAGACCCAGCACCCTGTTTGTGGATTACCCTGATGTAGAGGTCTTTGGTCATATCACACTATATTCACTTTAATATTTCTAAAACCTGTCTCCCATAATGCTCTACACTTGCAGTAGCACCACTGTCAGCTACCAATGAAGTATAATTTGCTGCCTATTGAAATGTTAGAGTAAGACAGCATGCATAAAGTCAAATGTAACTGTTCTGTGGGTTCATCAGGTATATCACTCAGCTGTGCAAACTTAACAGTTGGTGATGATTGATCTCCTGGTTTCCTTTCATTCATTCACTTAATTTATTTCTCCCTCTATCCCTGCCACGCTCTGTCACACTCAATTTATTCTGCCCATGTCCACCTCCTCTCCTCACCTCTTATCTTCTCCCCTTTAATCTTGTCTTTTTTATCTCTGCCTCCACTCTTTTTCAGGTTTCTCCTTGTCACAATACCACACCAAGCAGCCTCCTACTCATTTGTCTTTTGCTCTTTCTTCATCCTTTTTTTAACTGTATTTCTTTTTTCCCCTTTCTTGTTTTCGCAGCACTTGGCAGCTGTAGAAGAGCGAAAGATCAAATCACTGGTGGCTCTGCTGGTGGAGACCCAGATGAAAAAGCTGGAGATCAAGCTGAGACATTTCGAGGAGCTAGAGACCATCATGGACCGCGAGAAAGAGGCTGTGAGTGCATCAAACAGGCTGCTGTAGCGCAAATCAAGGACAGCCAAGTTTAGTTTCAGTTAGACCTCTTAACTTGTACACTGTCCTCGATATGTTTGGTATTTCTGTTTTGTCAGGTTACATTAAAATGCAATAGTAATTTGACTTGTCAGTAAAAGTATGTGTCCGTGTCGTTCAGCTGGAACAGCAGCGGCAGCAGCTTTTGACCGAGAGACAGACTTTTCACAGCGAGCAGCTGAAGCAGGCAGAGCTAAAAGTCCGCCAGCAGAGGGAGCAGCAGGGGCAGCCTGGTTACACAATGCAGCACTCAGGTCTGGATACACACACACACACACACACACACACAGCAAAAAACTTCACATCCACCCACTACTTAGGTTAACCCTTTAAGGACTTGTATACAGGTTGTTGAGTAGGCGTGGAACCTTTTTTCACACCAGTGTTAATTTTGACTGTGAATTCTGATTTCTTTTTATTTACGGATTACTTTTTTTAATCTCATACAACATTTATGTAACTAAATGTAATATGATTAATAAAAGTAAAGATAGATGTTACATATATACATTTCAGTAATTAGGAACAATTATATTCTTGATTTTGCATAGACATACTAACCTAAAGCCTATCATTTGTGAGTTTCAGTGTGACAATAGACTTTATATCCTCAAGTCTTAGTATGAATCAGATCAATCAGTCAATCAAATTTTATTTATATAGCACCAAATCATAACAAAAGTTGTCTCCTGACATTTTACATATAGAGCTGGTCTAAACCAGGCTCTAAGCCAATTTACAGAAACCCAACAGAATCCTCCAGGAGCAAACACTTGTGACTGGTGACAGTGGAAGGAAAAACTTCCTTTTAACAGCAGAAACCTGGAACAGACCCTGACTCCTGGAGGATGGTTGTGTGCCTTGACCAGCTGGGGTTAGAGAGAGTAAAGAAAGAGAGAAGAGGGGGAGAGGGGGAGAGGGGGAGAGGGGGGAAGTAGGGGGAGACACATGGATGCAATGGAAGCACAGCAAACTGAACTTGAACTGTTAAAAAGTGGAACAGCTGGTGTTAGTATAATTACCAATAGCTAAGACAAATGTCCAGAACTGTTAATACTACTAATACAAGTACAAGCATTAACAGTGGATATACTACTGTAACTGTTAGTACAAATAATAGAAACCTCTAAGTAAGTAAAATTTATTTATATAAAAGTGAGAAACCTCACAAAGTGCTTTACAGATTAGGATACAAGACAGCAACACAAAAATAATACAAAATGCTTTCCAGATTAAAAGACATAAGACAGCAACACACAAAAAGAATACAAAGTGCAAAAATATAAAATATGAAATTCTAAAATACCCGTTAAATCAAGGAATACCCATAAAAGCAATAGAATAAAGGTGCATCTTCAGATACCTCTTAAAAATGTCCACTGAGGCTTCTAACATTTATCTAACTATATGATAAACACAATCACAGCAATATGGGTTAGTGAGTGATGACAATGAAGGCAGGAGAGAAGAAAGACCACAGCAGCAGCTCCAGACATGATCCAGGGAAAACCTGTGAGGACATAAAGCACAGAGACTCCAGGGAAGAAGGAGGGTCAGTAACATGTATTTGCTGGGATGTGAATAGAGAAGACAGAGCATCTACTGTTACCATGGTAACTTAAGGATATCACATATACTTTTTGTTGATGTAAATGTAAAATCTTACCACTTGCAACATTAAAAAAGAGTATTGTAACACAGCACAATATAAAACAACAAATCAAATAACATCAAACACTCCAAACCCTATAACCACATGATCCAACAGCGAACTGCAACTACAGCACAGAAACCCGAAAAAACTTAGAAAAAACTAGATTTATGTGCAAAAGTTATATCTCATACCTCTAATTCACATTTATGTGTACGACTTTGGCAAATACTGTTTAGACTCTATTCTCACAGTGCTGAAATAATCCTTTAACATGCAGTTCTGTTACATTTTAGACTGAATGTGTATGAATGTTCGGTGGGGGTCAGAGGGGCTGTTTGGTTCATATTGTCAGCCACGCTTCTGTCACTCTGCCCCAGGGCAGCAGCAGTGGATACAAATATAGTTTACCACCACCATGAATGTGAGAGCCAATGATAGGATTCATATGGGTGCTTGAAATCCTTGAAAATGCTTGAATTTCAGTGTTGTATTTTCAAGGTCTGAAAAGTGCTTGAATTTTAGTTTAAGTGCTTGAAAGTGTTTGCAATTATGACTCTGATGTGATTTATTTATTTATTTTTTACTGTTACTCTCCCAGGTTAAATGCCAAGCCAAAGCTTCTTACAGAGAGGTGATACGTTCTGACAAATAAAACTTTATATCAAAAATGAAAATTATTTTGACAAAGTGTGTCTGAAGAACACCAAGTGCCTTCCCTTTTTTTAGATAAAACTTTGTGTTCTCCTTTAATTTCTAAACTTTTTGCTATTCTGAAACAATTTTTGATGTTTATAACATAATACAATGTACATCATTAAGAGAAAAAGTGAAAAAAATAATCATGAGTGTATGTATTCCTGTAGATATGTATTTTACCCCAGTGATAAGGTGCTGTGCTGGAAAAATTTGAAACTAACCCTTAAAAATGCTTGAATATGACCTTGAAATATGTGTACGAACCCTGGAATTAATAATGGATCAATAATGTAAAGTGCTTTGGGTGCCTTGAAAAACGCTATACAAATCTAATCTATTATTATTGTTATTATTATTAGACGTGCCTTCTTCTTTAGGCCAGTCCATGGCAAACCGGATGATACCTGGTGGGGGAGGAGCACAGACGATGGCCCCCCGTCACCCTGGAGCTCCTAACGGCATGTGTGAGTATTATTTACCCTTTCTGCCAGTTTCATACAAATGTCTGGTCATTAAAAAAATGTGTTTTAATTCAATTCACACACCAAAAAGTTAAAAGGGCTGTGCAAGACTCCCAACTGAAAAAATAGTCCAAAAATTAAAAATATCCTTCACTTTTTGTTTGTAGTGTATGTTTGGAAATCCCAGTATTGTGTTTGAAAGTCTGGTGTTTTGAACATGATCAGGTATGTGCTACTACTGTGTTGTGTTCACAGACCCGTCGTCACAGCCTGATGGGATCGCAGCAGCACAGTCTGGTCCTTCAGCATCCAGCCACAGCTGAACTGCACTTGAACCACCCCCTCCTATAATCAGGACATTAAATGGAAACCTGACACAGATGGGGAAAAAAAAACCTCTTACTCTTCTTTCAATTTCAGTAACATACATGTACGTTCAGACTGATAAGACAGACTGAAAGATACACAACGCATAAACTCAGTTCATGTGTGTTTGGTCAAAGACTCATCCCATCTGTGAAACACTTGTCCTCAGAAATCACAGTTGAGAAATGTGCAAATTTATGTTGACTCATTAAAGTGTGTGTGTGGGGTTTTTTTATGAAACAGTATCCTGTTTTATTTTCTGTCCCTGTCCAGCTGATTTTACTGTTTAAAAAAATTCACTTTAAAATATAAATAAAAAATATATATATATTATTTTTACAAGAACCTTCAGGATACATTCTATAACCAGATATCACTTTACAGAAGACTGGTCTACAATACCAATGAAGAACACTGCAGCTTCTGTTCGAAAGAATCTGTTGCACATGCTTAACCACTTCCACCATTTTTTTTTTTCTGTAATTTTTCTTCTATCTCAGGGGTGTCAAACTCA